>NC_139701.1:16904413-16984413 GCF_964188405.1 Protomyctophum parallelum | reverse complement strand
TGTGCGTGTGCGTGCGCATGCATGTGCGTGTACGTGTGTGTGTGTCTTTCAAGTGGCTGAAGGGGGGGAGGGGGGTTGGGACTGTGTGGTGATTAGGATTTTGACGCACACAAAACCGTTAGCTGCATGAAATGGCCTTGTGGGGCTTAGTGTCCCTTATAACAGAGCTAGACAAATACACACAAGGCAACGCACTCCACCAGAGCACAGTGGTAAAGAGACGGGAAACACACTTGCTTTGTTTAGGCGGAGGACCAAAGTATGACCGGAAATGTTTCCATGAAATTCTCGGCGGTTGGATTGGATTCAATTATATGTAAAGGGACACTTCACCCTTTTTGCAAAAACATATTATGTTAATGACGTTTAGAAGATTTAGAATGTGTGTAATATGTGGTTTTAGATATTTTTGATTTTAGCAGTGAGCCCAGTGTCTCTGATGTCATGGACACTGGGCTCACTTCCTTCCTGGAATACAATTCCCATAATGCTTTGGTGCACTGCTCCTCCTTGTGGATAGGGGGAGGGCTGTCTTACTGAGACAACATGTAGTCCAGGAAGTACAGTGGTGAGCACTCCAAAGTGTCACTAGTGGTGCCTCCCTGGCGCCTCCCTGGTACCACGTCTTTGGTGGTAACACTTTATTCCATGCTGTCACCAGGAGATGGCAGCAGAGAGCAACTAATGGTCAGACACAGGCATTTTGTGTCAGTATGAGGCAGGAATGCTTTAAATGTTACCTTCAATGACTCAATAAACGAGACCATGGACTATAGCCCATGGTCTCGGATTGATTTTCGTCTTTTTTGACCGTGGGCTATAGCCCATCTCAGACGGCATACTATAGCACGCCGCTTTTCCTCATTTTTGAAGATTTTTAAAAAATACGAAAATCACTCGAGACAATGAACTATAGCCCATGGTCTTGGAGTCATTTTCATCTTTTTTCAAATCATCGTTTTTCATCATTTTTGACCATGGGCTATATAGCCTATATTGGACAGCATACTATAGCACGCCGTTTATTTACATTTTTGAGGATTTAAAAAGAGACAAACCCATGGTCTCGGAGGGATTTTTGTCTTTTTTTCAAATCCTCGTGGTAAAATGGTAACCTACTTATTTTAATTATTTTGTCGTGGGAGGTCGGCAAGAGTACATTTAAAAATATTTAGCAAATTTGACAATGTTAGCTTTGTGATTTATTATTTTATTTACTGTTATTATTGCCTAAAGTGTAAATTGTGAAATGACTACTGTTGAAATGTAATGAATGTGATTGCTGTTGGACCTGTAAATTACAACAAAACAAACTAATGCACTGGTGTGGTACTTCCTGGTTTACCAGAACGGGGTTCAACTCCCTGCAGTGCCCTGTTCAATGTGTTGTATTTACATGATTTATCACCCTATAGCATGCGCTCTGAGACGATTGACTATAGCCTGTCGCTTTTATATCTGATATTTTCAGATCCTCCGAAATCGTGAGACACGATTTCGTCTATCGACTCGGAGCGCATGCTATAGGGCCTATAGCATGCGCTCCGAGTCGATAGCACGCCGTTTTTTCATCATTTTTGAGGATTTGAAAAAAAAGACGAAAATCACTTGAGACAATGGACTATAGCCCATGGTCTCGGAGTGATTTTCGTCTTTTTTTCAAATACTCGTTTTTCATCATTTTTGACCATGGATTATAGCCGGGTTAGGGTTAGGTTCCACAGGCTAATAAAATGTAAATTCGGGGGAAAAGGTTTGGGAACCACTGTTGTAGAGGGTCTATAGAATAGATAGATGTTGATAGTATTAAGTTAGTGACTTTGACAGTGTACAAATGGAACCGGTTTTCAGCAGGTCAAATGAGGTACAGAAAACCGTATGACTCCCACGCTGATCTCACTGGGGGAAAACGGTATGAGTTTATTTGTTTAAGAACTAACAATACATTGAAAAATATATTCTGGATGTGACACTTACAAGCCGAAATAGCGCAGTTGGTAGAGCATTAGACTGAATATCTAAAGGTCCCTGGTTCAATCCAGGCTTTCGGCAGTTGAAATGAGGTACAGAAAATCCTATGACTCTTAGGCTGATCTCACTGGGTGAAAAACTAGATGAACAAGACCAATTTCAGGAGAACAAAACAAAACAAACAAAAAAACAGTGTGAATTGTCTGGAACCAGTGCCTCAGTGTGTTACAACATTGGCCACATGATAGGGAGATGCCCCACTCAATTCTTTACTTTCAAGACCGATTTACAGAAGAACAAAAGAAACAAAAAAGGAGTGTGAATTGTCTGGAACCAGTGGCTCAGTGTGTTAGAACGCTGCCACAACATTGGGAGATGGTGAGTTCAAACCCCACTCAAGTGTTTACTTTCACGACCAATTTCAGAAGAATAAAACAAACAAAAAAGCAGTGTGAATTCTCTGGAACCAGTGGCTCAGTGTGTTAGAACACTGGCCACATGTTTGGGAGATGGTGAGTTCAAACCCCACTCAAGTCTTTACTTTCAAGTCTAATTTCAGAAGAATAAAATAAAACAAAAAAGCAGTGTGAATTGTCTGGAGCCAGTGGCTCATTGTGTTAGAACCCCACTCAAGTGTTTACTTTCACGACCAATTTCAGAAGAATAAAGCAAACAAAAAAGCAGTGTGAATTGTCTGGAACCAGTGGCTCAGTGTGTTAGAACATTGGCCACATGTTTGGGAGATGGTGAGTTCAAACCCCACTCAAGTCTTTACTTTCAAGTCCAATTTCAGAAGAATAAAATAAACAAAAAAGCAGTGTGAATTGTCTGGAGCCAGTGGCTCAGTGTGTTAGAACGCTGCCACATGATCGGGAGATGGTGAGTTCAAACCACACTCAAGTTTTACTTTCAAGACCGATTTACAGAAGAACAAAACAAACAAAAAAGCAGTGTGAATTGTCTGGAACCAGTGGCTTAGTGTGTTAGAATGCTGCCACATGATCGGGAGATGTGGGTTCAAACCCCACTCAAGTTCAAACAAAAAAATAGTAGGCGAGTGGGGGTCAGTCAGGAGGAGAGTAGGCGAGGGGGCCCCAGGCAGGAGGAGAGTAGGCGAGAGGGCCCCAGGCAGTAGGATAGTAAAAAATCACTTTCACCTAGAAACTCCATTCACACTTTTTATTATTCAGCTTACTGTGGAGACACATGCTGGAACGTTTTACTTTGAAATGTTTTGTAGTTTCTGAGTTATTTAACTTAAACGCCCAATGCATTCTCTATGGCAATAGCACAAACTTTGGCATGCTACTAGTCCTACATACAAAATGATGAAAAACGAGGATAAAAAAAAATCAAAAATTCAAAAAACGATGGGCTATAACCCATCGTTAAAAAAAAATCAAATCCTCAAAAATGATGGAAAACGGCGTGCTATAGTATGCCGTACGATATGGGCTATAGCCCATGGTCCAAAATGATGAAAAACGAGGATAATTATTTTTTCAAAAATTAAAAAAACGATGGGCTATAACCCATGGTTTTTTTCATTTTTTCATTTTTTTCAAATCCTCAAAAATGATGAAAAATGGCGTCCTATAGTATGCCGTACGATATGGGCTATAGCCCATGGTCAAAAATGATGAAAAACAAGGATAATTTTTTTTTCAAAAATTCTAAAAACGATGGGCTATAACCCATCGTTTTTTTCAAATCCTCAAAAATGATGAAAAACGGCGTGCTATAGTATGCCGTGTGATATGGGCTATAGCCCATGGTCCAAAATGATGAAAAACGAGGATAGAAATAAATTCAAAAATTCAAAAAACGATGGGCTATAACCCATCGTTTTTTTCAAATCCTCAAAAATGATGAAAAACGGCGTGCTATAGTATGCTGTACGATATGGGCTATAGCCCATGGTCCAAAATGATGAAAAACGAGGATTAAAAAAAATAATCAAAAATTCAAAAAACGATGGGCTATAACCCATCGTTTTTTTCAAATCCTCAAAAATGATGAAAAACGGCGTGCTATAGTATGCCGTACGATATGGGCTATAGCCCATGGTCCAAAATGATGAAAAACGAGGATAATTGTTTTTTCAAAAATAAAAAAAACGATGGGCTATAACCCATAGTTTTTTTCATTTTTTTCATTTTTTTCAGATGCTCAAAAATGATGAAAAACGGCGTCCTATAGTATGCCGTACGATATGGGCTATAGCCCATGGTCCAAAATGATGAAAAACGACGATTAAAAAAAAATCTAAAATGATGAAAAACGAGGATTTTTTTCTCTCCAAAAATTCCAAAAACGATGGGCTATAACCCATCGTTTTTTTATTATTTTATTTTTTTCAAATCCTCAAAAATGATGAAAAACGGCGTGCTATAGTATGCCGTACGATATGGGCTATAGCTCATGGTCCAAAATGATGAAAAACGAGGATAATTGTTTTTTCAAAAATAAAAAAAACGATGGGCTATAACCCATAGTTTTTTTCATTTTTTTCAGATGCTCAAAAATGATGAAAAACGGCGTGCTATAGTATGCCGTACGATATGGGCTATAGCCCATGGTCCAAAATGATGAAAAACGAGGATAAAAATAAATTCAAAATTTCAAAAAACGATGGGCTATAACCAATGTTTTTGGAAATTTTTAATTTTTTTCAAATCCTAAAAAATGATGAAAAACGGCGTGCTATAGTATGCCGTACGATATGGGCTATAGCCCATGGTCCAAAATGATGAAAAACGAGGATAATCTATTTTTCAAATTTTCAAAAAAAACGATGGGCTATAACCCATCGTTTTTTGTAATTTTTTTCAAATGCTCAAAAATGATGAAAAACTGTGTGTTATAGTATGCCGTACGATATGGGCTATAGCCCATGGTCCAAAATGATGAAAAACGAGGATAAAAATAATTTCAAAATTTCAAAAAACGATGGGCTATAGGCCTAACCCATGTTTTTGGAATTTTTTATTTTTTTTCAAATCCTAAAAAATGATGAAAAACGGCGTGCTATAGTATGCCCTACGGTAGGGGCTATAGCCCATGTTCAAAAATGATGAAAAACGAGGTTAAAAAAAATTCAAAAATTCAAAAAACGATGGGCTATAACCCATGTTTTTGGAAATTTTTAATTTTTTTCAAATCCTCAAAAATTATGAAAAACGGCGTGCTATAATATGCCGTACGGTATAGGCTATAGCCCATGGTCAAAAATGATGAAAAACGAGGTTAAAAAAAAAATCAAATTTTCAAAAAACGATGGGCTATAACCCATGTTTTTTTTTTTTTTTTTTTTTTTTTCAAATCCTCAAAAATGATGAAAAACGGCGTGCTATAATATGCCGTACGGTATAGGCTATAGCCCATGGTCAAAAATGATGAAAAACGAGGTTAATTTTTTTTTTCAAAATTTCAAAAACGATGGGCTATAACCCAAGTTTTTGGATTTTTTTTATTTTTTTCAAATCCTCAAAAATGATGAAAAACGGCGTGCTATAGTATGCCCTACGGTAGGGGCTATAGCCCATGTTCAAAAATGATCAAAAACGAGGTTAAAAAAAAAGTTCGAAATTTAAAAAAACGATGGGCTATAACCCATGTTTTTGAAATTTTGAATTTTTTTCAAATCCTCAAAAATGATGAAAAACGGCGTGCTATAGTATGCCCTACGGTAGGGGCTATAGCCCATGTTCAAAAATGATCAAAAACGAGGTTAATTCTTTTTTCAAAATTTCAAAAAACGATGGGCTATAACCCATGTTTTTGGAATTTTTTTATTTTTTTCAAATCCTCAAAAATGATGAAAAACGGCGTGCTATAATATGCCGTACGGTATAGGCTATATCAAAAAGGCTATAGCCCATGGTCAAAAATGATGAAAAACGAGGTTAATTTTTTTTTTCAAATTTTCAAAAAACGATGGGCTATAACCCATGTTTGTTGTTTTTTTTTCATTTTTTTCAAATCCTCAAAAATGATGAAAAACGGCGTGCTATAATATGCCGTACGGTATAGGCTATAGCCCATGGTCAAAAATGATGAAAAACAAGGTTACATTTTTTTTTCAACATTTCAAAAAACGATGGGCTATAACCCATGTTTTTGGAAATTTTTATTTTTTTTTCAAATCCTCAAAAATTATGAAAAACGGCGTGCTATAGTATGCCCTACGGTAGGGGCTATAGCCCATGTTCAAAAATGATCAAAAACGAGGTTAAAAAAAAAGTTCAAAATTTAAAAAAACGATGGGCTATAACCCATGTTTTTGAAATTTTGAATTTTTTTCAAATCCTCAAAAATGATGAAAAACGGCGTGCTATAGTATGCCCTACGGTAGGGGCTATAGCCCATGTTCAAAAATTATGAAAAACGAGGTTAAATTTTTTTTCAAAATTTCAAAAAACGATGGGCTATAACCCATGTTTTTGGAAATTTTTAATTTTTTTCAAATCCTCAAAAATGATGAAAAACGGCGTGCTATAATATGCCGTACGGTATAGGCTATAGCCCATGGTCAAAAATGATGAAAAACGAGGTTAAAAAAAAAATCAAATTTTCAAAAAACGATGGGCTATAACCCATGTTTTTTTTTTTTTTTTAATTTTTTTCAAATCCTCAAAAATGATGAAAAACGGCGTGCTATAATATGCCGTACGGTATAGGCTATAGCCCATGGTCAAAAATGATGAAAAACGAGGTTAATTTTTTTTTTCAAAATTTCAAAAACGATGGGCTATAACCCAAGTTTTTGGAATTTTTTTATTTTTTTCAAATCCTCAAAAATGATGAAAAACGGCGTGCTATAGTATGCCCTACGGTAGGGGCTATAGCCCATGTTCAAAAATGATCAAAAACGAGGTTAAAAAAAAAGTTCAAAATTTAAAAAAACGATGGGCTATAACCCATGTTTTTGAAATTTTGAATTTTTTTCAAATCCTCAAAAATGATGAAAAACGGCGTGCTATAGTATGCCCTACGGTAGGGGCTATAGCCCATGTTCAAAAATGATGAAAAACGAGGTAATTTTTTTTTTCAAAATTAAAAAAAACGATGGGCTATAACCCATGTTTTTGAAATTTTTAATTTTTTTCAAATCCTCAAAAATGATGAAAAACGGCGTGCTATAGTATGCCCTACGGTAGGGGCTATAGCCCATGTTCAAAAATGATCAAAAACGAGGTTAATTCTTTTTTCAAAATTTCAAAAAACGATGGGCTATAACCCATGTTTTTGGATTTTTTTT
Organism: Protomyctophum parallelum; assembly: GCF_964188405.1. Classification (NCBI taxonomy): domain Eukaryota; kingdom Metazoa; phylum Chordata; class Actinopteri; order Myctophiformes; family Myctophidae; genus Protomyctophum; species Protomyctophum parallelum. Next base: position 16,977,182 of record NC_139701.1, on the reverse strand, counting down.
ATTTTTTTCAAATCCTCAAAAATGATGAAAAACGGCGTGCTATAATCTGCCATACGGTATAGGCTATAGCCCATGGTCAAAAATGATGAAAAACGAGGTTAATTTTTTTTTTCAAATTTTCAAAAAACGATGGGCTATAACCCATGTTTGTTGTTTTTTTTCATTTTTTTCAAATCCTCAAAAATGATGAAAAACGGCGTGCTATAATATGCCGTACGGTATAGGCTATAGCCCATGGTCAAAAATGATGAAAAACAAGGTTACATTTTTTTTTCAACATTTAAAAAAACGATGGGCTATAACCCATGTTTTTGGAAATTTTTAATTTTTTTTCAAATCCTCAAAAATTATGAAAAACGGCGTGCTATAGTATGCCCTACGGTAGGGGCTATAGCCCATGTTCAAAAATGATCAAAAACGAGGTTAAAAAAAAAGTTAAAAATTTAAAAAAACGATGGGCTATAACCCATGTTTTTGAAATTTTGAATTTTTTTCAAATCCTCAAAAATGATGAAAAACGGCGTGCTATAGTATGCCCTACGGTAGGGGCTATAGCCCATGTTCAAAAATGATGAAAAACGAGGTTAATTTTTTTTTCAAAATTTAAAAAAACGATGGGCTATAACCCATGTTTTTGGAAAAAAAAAAAAAAATTCAAATCCTCAAAAATGATGAAAAACGGCGTGCTATAATATGCCGTACGGTATAGGCTATAGCCCATGGTCAAAAATGATGAAAAACGAGGTTAAAAAAAAAATCCAATTTTCAAAAAACGATGGGCTATAACCCATGTTTTTGAATTTTTGAATTTTTTTCAAATCCTCAAAAATGATGAAAAACGGCGTGCTATAGTATGCCCTACGGTAGGGGCTATAGCCCATGTTCAAAAATGATGAAAAACTAGGTTAAAAAAAAAAATCTAAATTTAAAAAAACGATGGGCTATAACCCATGTTTTTGAAATTTTGAATTTTTTTCAAATCCTCAAAAATGATGAAAAACGGCGTGCTATAGTATGCCCTACGGTAGGGGCTATAGCCCATGTTCAAAAATGATGAAAAACGAGGTTAATTTTTTTTTTTAATTTCAAAAAACGATGGGCTATAACCCATGTTTTTGGATTTATTTTTATTTTTTTCAAATCCTCAAAAATGATGAAAAACGGCGTGCTATAATCTGCCGTACGGTATAGGCTATAGCCCATGGTCAAAAATGATGAAAAACGAGGTTATTTTTTTTTTTCAAATTTTCAAAAAACGATGGGCTATAACCCATGTTTTTGGAAATTTTTAATTTTTTTTCAAATCCTCAAAAATTATGAAAAACGGCGTGCTATAGTATGCCCTACGGTAGGGGCTATAGCCCATGTTCAAAAATGATCAAAAACGAGGTTAAAAAAAAAGTTCAAAATTAAAAAAAACGATGGGCTATAACCCATGTTTTTGAAATTTTGAATTTTTTTCAAATCCTCAAAAATGATGAAAAACGGCGTGCTATAGTATGCCCTACGGTAGGGGCTATAGCCCATGTTCAAAAATGATGAAAAACGAGGTTAAAAAAAAAGTTCAAAATTTAAAAAAAACGATGGGCTTTAACCCATGTTTTTGAAAATTTTAATTTTTTTCAAATCCTCAAAAATGATGAAAAACGGCGTGCTATAATATGCCGTACGGTAGGGGCTATAGCCCATGTTCAAAAATGATCAAAAACGAGGTTAAAAAAAAAGTTCAAAATTTAAAAAAAACGATGGGCTTTAACCCATGTTTTTGAAATTTTGAATTTTTTTCAAATCCTCAAAAATGATGAAAAACGGCGTGCTATAATATGCCGTACGGTATAGGCTATAGCCCATGGTCAAAAATGATGAAAAACGAGGTTAAAAAAATAATTCAAATTTTCAAAAAACGATGGGCTATAACCCATGTTTGTTTGTTTTTTTCATTTTTTTCAAATCCTCAAAAATGATGAAAAACGGCGTGCTATAATATGCCGTACGGTATAGGCTATAGCCCATGGTCAAAAATGATGAAAAACAAGGTTAATTTTTTTTTTTCAAAATTTCAAAAAACAATGGGCTATAACCCATGTTTTTGGAAAAAAAAAAAAAAATCAAATCCTCAAAAATGATGAAAAACGGCGTGCTATAGTATGCCCTACGGTAGGGGCTATAGCCCATGTTCAAAAATGATGAAAAACGAGGTTAATTTTTTTTTCAAATTTTCAAAAAACGATGGGCTATAACCCATGTTTTTGAAATTTTGAAATTTTTTCAAATCCTCAAAAATGATGAAAAACGGCGTGCTATAGTATGCCCTACGGGAGGGGCTATAGCCCATGTTCAAAAATGATCAAAAACGAGGTTAAAAACAAAGTTCAAAAAAAAAAAAAACGATGGGCTATAACCCATGTTTTTTAAATTTTGAATTTTTTTCAAATCCTCAAAAATGATGAAAAACGGCGTGCTATAGTATGCCCTACGGTAGGGGCTATAGCCCATGTTCAAAAATGATGAAAAACGAGGTTAAAAAAAGATTTCAAAATTTCAAAAAACGATGGGCTATAACCCATGTTTTTGGATTTTTTTTTTTTTTTTTTAATCCTCAAAAATGATGAAAAACGGCGTGCTATAGTATGCCCTACGGTAGGGGCTATAGCCCATGTTCAAAAATGATCAAAAACGAGGTTAAAAAAAAAGTTCAAAATTTAAAAAAACGATGGGCTATAACCCATGTTTTTTAAATTTTGAATTTTTTTCAAATCCTCAAAAATGATGAAAAACGGCGTGCTATAATATGCCGTACGGTATAGGCTATAGCCCATGGTCAAAAATGATGAAAAACGAGGTTAAAAAAATAATTCAAATTTTCAAAAAACGATGGGCTATAACCCATGTTTTTGAAATTTTGAATTTTTTTCAAATCCTCAAAAATGATGAAAAACGGCGTGCTATAGTATGCCCTACGGTAGGGGCTATAGCCCATGTTCAAAAATGATGAAAAACGAGGTTAAAAAAAGATTTCAAAATTTCAAAAAACGATGGGCTATAACCCATGTTTTTGGATTTTTTTTTTTTTTTCAAATCCTCAAAAATGATGAAAAACGGCGTGCTATAGTATGCCCTACGGTAGGGGCTATAGCCCATGTTCAAAAATGATCAAAAACGAGGTTAAAAAAAAAGTTCAAAATTTAAAAAAACGATGGGCTATAACCCATGTTTTTGAAATTTTGAATTTTTTTCAAATCCTCAAAAATGATGAAAAACGGCGTGCTATAATATGCCGTACGGTATAGGCTATAGCCCATGGTCAAAAATGATGAAAAACGAGGTTAAAAAAATAATTCAAATTTTCAAAAAACATGGGTTAAAGCCCATCGTTTTTTTAAAATTTTGAACTTTTTTTTTAACCTCGTTTTTGATCATTTTTGAACATGGGCTATAGCCCCTACCGTACGGCATATTATAGCACGCCGTTTTTCATCATTTTTGAGGATTTGAAAAAAATTCAAAATTTCAAAAACATGGGTTAAAGCCCATCGTTTTTTTTAAATTTTGAACTTTTTTTTTAACCTCGTTTTTCATCATTTTTGAACATGGGCTATAGCCCCTACCGTAGGGCATACTATAGCACGCCGTTTTTCATCATTTTTGAGGATTTGAAAAAAATTCAAAATTTCAAAAACATGGGTTATAGCCCATCGTTTTTTTTAATTTTGAACTTTTTTTTTATGGCATGTTTTTTTTTTTTTCATTTTTTTCAAATCCTCAAAAATGATTAAAAACGGCGTGCTATAATCTGCCGTAAGGTATAGGCTATAGCCCATGGTCAAAAATGTTGAAAAACGAGGTTATTTTTTTTTTTCAAATTTTCAAAAAACGATGGGCTATAACCCATGTTCTTGGAAATTTTTAATTTTTTTTCAAATCCTCAAAAATTATGAAAAACGGCGTGCTATAGTATGCCCTACGGTAGGGGCTATAGCCCATGTTCAAAAATGATCAAAAACGAGGTTAAAAAAAAAGTTCAAAATTAAAAAAAACGATGGGCTATAACCCATGTTTTTGAAATTTTGAATTTTTTTCAAATCCTCAAAAATGATGAAAAACGGCGTGCTATAGTATGCCCTACGGTAGGGGCTATAGCCCATGTTCAAAAATGATGAAAAACGAGGTTAAAAAAAGATTTCAAAATTTCAAAAAACGATGGGCTATAACCCATGTTTTTGGATTTTTTTTTCTTTTTTCAAATCCTCAAAAATGATGAAAAACGGCGTGCTATAGTATGCCCTACGGTAGGGGCTATAGCCCATGTTCAAAAATGATCAAAAACGAGGTTAAAAAAAAAGTTCAAAATTTAAAAAAAACGATGGGCTTTAACCCATGTTTTTGAAATTTTGAATTTTTTTCAAATCCTCGAAAATGATGAAAAACGGCGTGCTATAATATGCCGTACGGTATAGGCTATAGCCCATGGTCAAAAATGATGAAAAACGAGGTTAAAAAAATAATTCAAATTTTCAAAAAACGATGGGCTATAACCCATGTTTGTTTGTTTTTTTCATTTTTTTCAAATCCTCAAAAATGATGAAAAACGGCGTGCTATAATATGCCGTACGGTATAGGCTATAGCCCATGGTCAAAAATGATGAAAAACAAGGTTATTTTTTTTTTTTCAAAATTTCAAAAAACAATGGGCTATAACCCATGTTTTTGGAAATTAAAAAAAAAATCAAATCCTCAAAAATGATGAAAAACGGCGTGCTATAGTATGCCCTACGGTAGGGGCTATAGCCCATGTTCAAAAATGATGAAAAACGAGGTTAATTTTTTTTTCAAATTTTCAAAAAACGATGGGCTATAACCCATGTTTTTGAAATTTTGAAATTTTTTCAAATCCTCAAAAATGATGAAAAACGGCGTGCTATAGTATGCCCTACGGTAGGGGCTATAGCCCATGTTCAAAAATGATCAAAAACGAGGTTAAAAACAAAGTTCAAAATAAAAAAAAACGATGGGCTATAACCCATGTTTTTGAAATTTTGAATTTTTTTCAAATCCTCAAAAATGATGAAAAACGGCGTGCTATAGTATGCCCTACGGTAGGGGCTATAGCCCATGTTCAAAAATGATGAAAAACGAGGTTAAAAAAATATTTCAAAATTTCAAAAAACGATGGGCTATAACCCATGTTTTTGGATTTTTTTTTTTTTCAAATCCTCAAAAATGATGAAAAACGGCGTGCTATAGTATGCCCTACGGTAGGGGCTATAGCCCATGTTCAAAAATGATCAAAAACGAGGTTAAAAAAAAAGTTCAAAATTTAAAAAAACGATGGGCTATAACCCATGTTTTTGAAATTTTGAATTTTTTTCAAATCCTCAAAAATGATGAAAAACGGCGTGCTATAGTATGCCCTACGGTAGGGGCTATAGCCCATGTTCAAAAATGATGAAAAACGAGGTAATTTTTTTTTTCAAAATTTAAAAAAACGATGGGCTATAACCCATGTTTTTGAAATTTTTAATTTTTTTCAAATCCTCAAAAATGATGAAAAACGGCGTGCTATAGTATGCCCTACGGTAGGGGCTATAGCCCATGTTCAAAAATGATCAAAAACGAGGTTAATTCTTTTTTCAAAATTTCAAAAAACGATGGGCTATAACCCATGTTTTTGGAATTTTTTTATTTTTTTCAAATCCTCAAAAATGATGAAAAACGGCGTGCTATAATATGCCGTACGGGATAGGCTATAGCCCATAGTCAAAAATGATGAAAAACGAGGTTAAAAAAAAAAATCAAATTTTCAAAAAACGATGGGCTATAACCCATGTTTTTGAATTTTTTCTTTTTTTTTCAAATCCTCAAAAATGATGAAAAACGGGGTGCTATAGTATGCCCTACGGTAGGGGCTATATCCCATGTTCAAAAATGATGAAAAACGAGGTTAAAAAAAAAGTTCAAAAAAAAAAAAAACGATGGGCTATAACCCATGTTTCTGAAATTTTGATTTTTTTTCAAATCCTCAAAAATGATGAAAAACGGCGTGCTATAGTATGCCCTACGGTAGGGGCTATAGCCCATGTTCAAAAATGATGAAAAACGAGGTTAATTTTTTTTTCAAAATTTCAAAAAACGATGGGCTATAACCCATGTTTTTGGAATTTTTTTATTTTTTTCAAATCCTCAAAAATGATGAAAAACGGCGTGCTATAATCTGCCGTACGGTATAGGCTATAGCCCATGGTCAAAAATGATGAAAAACGAGGTTAATTTTTTTTTTCAAATTTTCAAAAAACGATGGGCTATAACCCATGTTTGTTGTTTTTTTTTCATTTTTTTCAAATCCTCAAAAATGATGAAAAACGGCGTGCTATAATATGCCGTACGGTATAGGCTATAGCCCATGGTCAAAAATGATGAAAAACAAGGTTACATTTTTTTTTCAACATTTCAAAAAACGATGGGCTATAACCCATGTTTTTGGAAATTTTTAATTTTTTTTCAAATCCTCAAAAATTATGAAAAACGGCGTGCTATAGTATGCCCTACGGTAGGGGCTATAGCCCATGTTCAAAAATGATCAAAAACGAGGTTAAAAAAAAAGTTCAAAATTTAAAAAAACGATGGGCTATAACCCATGTTTTTGAAATTTTGAATTTTTTTCAAATCCTCAAAAATGATGAAAAACGGCGTGCTATAGTATGCCCTACGGTAGGGGCTATAGCCCATGTTCAAAAATTATGAAAAACGAGGTTAAATTTTTTTTCAAAATTTCAAAAAACGATGGGCTATAACCCATGTTTTTGGAAATTTTTAATTTTTTTCAAATCCTCAAAAATGATGAAAAACGGCGTGCTATAATATGCCGTACGGTATAGGCTATAGCCCATGGTCAAAAATGATGAAAAACGAGGTTAAAAAAAAAATCAAATTTTCAAAAAACGATGGGCTATAACCCATGTTTTTTTTTTTAATTTTTTTCAAATCCTCAAAAATGATGAAAAACGGCGTGCTATAATATGCCGTACGGTATAGGCTATAGCCCATGGTCAAAAATGATGAAAAACGAGGTTAATTTTTTTTTTCAAAATTTCAAAAACGATGGGCTATAACCCAAGTTTTTGGAATTTTTTTATTTTTTTCAAATCCTCAAAAATGATGAAAAACGGCGTGCTATAGTATGCCCTACGGTAGGGGCTATAGCCCATGTTCAAAAATGATCAAAAACGAGGTTAAAAAAAAAGTTCAAAATTTAAAAAAACGATGGGCTATAACCCATGTTTTTGAAATTTTGAATTTTTTTCAAATCCTCAAAAATGATGAAAAACGGCGTGCTATAGTATGCCCTACGGTAGGGGCTATAGCCCATGTTCAAAAATGATGAAAAACGAGGTAATTTTTTTTTCAAAATTTAAAAAAACGATGGGCTATAACCCATGTTTTTGAAATTTTTAATTTTTTTCAAATCCTCAAAAATGATGAAAAACGGCGTGCTATAGTATGCCCTACGGTAGGGGCTATAGCCCATGTTCAAAAATGATCAAAAACGAGGTTAATTCTTTTTTCAAAATTTCAAAAAACGATGGGCTATAACCCATGTTTTTGGAATTTTTTAATTTTTTTCAAATCCTCAAAAATGATGAAAAACGGCGTGCTATAATATGCCGTACGGTATAGGCTATAGCCCATAGTCAAAAATGATGAAAAACGAGGTTAAAAAAAAAAATCAAAATTTCAAAAAACGATGGGCTATAACCCATGTTTTTGGATTTTTTTTATTTTTTTCAAATCCTCAAAAATGATGAAAAACGGCGTGCTATAATCTGCCATACGGTATAGGCTATAGCCCATGGTCAAAAATGATGAAAAACGAGGTTAATTTTTTTTTTCAAATTTTAAAAAAACGATGGGCTATAACCCATGTTTGTTGTTTTTTTTCATTTTTTTCAAATCCTCAAAAATGATGAAAAACGGCGTGCTATAATATGCCGTACGGTATAGGCTATAGCCCATGGTCAAAAATGATGAAAAACAAGGTTACATTTTTTTTTCAACATTTCAAAAAACGATGGGCTATAACCCATGTTTTTGGAAATTTTTAATTTTTTTTCAAATCCTCAAAAATTATGAAAAACGGCGTGCTATAGTATGCCCTACGGTAGGGGCTATAGCCCATGTTCAAAAATGATCAAAAACGAGGTTAAAAAAAAAGTTAAAAATTTAAAAAAACGATGGGCTATAACCCATGTTTTTGAAATTTTGAATTTTTTTCAAATCCTCAAAAATGATGAAAAACGGCGTGCTATAGTATGCCCTACGGTAGGGGCTATAGCCCATGTTCAAAAATGATGAAAAACGAGGTTAATTTTTTTTTCAAAATTTAAAAAAACGATGGGCTATAACCCATGTTTTTGGAAATTAAAAAAAAAATTCAAATCCTCAAAAATGATGAAAAACGGCGTGCTATAATATGCCGTACGGTATAGGCTATAGCCCATGGTCAAAAATGATGAAAAACGAGGTTAAAAAAAAAATCCAATTTTCAAAAAACGATGGGCTATAACCCATGTTTTTGAATTTTTGAATTTTTTTCAAATCCTCAAAAATGATGAAAAACGGCGTGCTATAGTATGCCCTACGGTAGGGGCTATAGCCCATGTTCAAAAATGATGAAAAACTAGGTTAAAAAAAAAAATCTAAATAAAAAAAAACGATGGGCTATAACCCATGTTTTTGAAATTTTGAATTTTTTTCAAATCCTCAAAAATGATGAAAAACGGCGTGCTATAGTATGCCCTACGGTAGGGGCTATAGCCCATGTTCAAAAATGATGAAAAACGAGGTTAATTTTTTTTTTTAATTTCAAAAAACGATGGGCTATAACCCATGTTTTTGGATTTTTTTTTATTTTTTTCAAATCCTCAAAAATGATGAAAAACGGCGTGCTATAATCTGCCGTACGGTATAGGCTATAGCCCATGGTCAAAAATGATGAAAAACGAGGTTATTTTTTTTTTTCAAATTTTCAAAAAACGATGGGCTATAACCCATGTTTTTGGAAATTTTTAATTTTTTTTCAAATCCTCAAAAATTATGAAAAACGGCGTGCTATAGTATGCCCTACGGTAGGGGCTATAGCCCATGTTCAAAAATGATCAAAAACGAGGTTAAAAAAAAAGTTCAAAATTAAAAAAAACGATGGGCTATAACCCATGTTTTTGAAATTTTGAATTTTTTTAAAATCCTCAAAAATGATGAAAAACGGCGTGCTATAGTATGCCCTACGGTAGGGGCTATAGCCCATGTTCAAAAATGATGAAAAACGAGGTTAAAAAAAAAGTTCAAAATTTAAAAAAAACGATGGGCTTTAACCCATGTTTTTGAAATTTTTAATTTTTTTCAAATCCTCAAAAATGATGAAAAACGGCGTGCTATAATATGCCGTACGGTAGGGGCTATAGCCCATGTTCAAAAATGATCAAAAACGAGGTTAAAAAAAAAGTTCAAAATTTAAAAAAAACGATGGGCTTTAACCCATGTTTTTGAAATTTTGAATTTTTTTCAAATCCTCAAAAATGATGAAAAACGGCGTGCTATAATATGCCGTACGGTATAGGCTATAGCCCATGGTCAAAAATGATGAAAAACGAGGTTAAAAAAATAATTCAAATTTTCAAAAAACGATGGGCTATAACCCATGTTTGTTTGTTTTTTTCATTTTTTTCAAATCCTCAAAAATGATGAAAAACGGCGTGCTATAATATGCCGTACGGTATAGGCTATAGCCCATGGTCAAAAATGATGAAAAACAAGGTTAATTTTTTTTTTTCAAAATTTCAAAAAACAATGGGCTATAACCCATGTTTTTGGAAATTAAAAAAAAAATCAAATCCTCAAAAATGATGAAAAACGGCGTGCTATAGTATGCCCTACGGTAGGGGCTATAGCCCATGTTCAAAAATGATGAAAAACGAGGTTAATTTTTTTTTCAAATTTTCAAAAAACGATGGGCTATAACCCATGTTTTTGAAATTTTGAAATTTTTTCAAATCCTCAAAAATGATGAAAAACGGCGTGCTATAGTATGCCCTACGGGAGGGGCTATAGCCCATGTTCAAAAATGATCAAAAACGAGGTTAAAAACAAAGTTCAAAATAAAAAAAAACGATGGGCTATAACCCATGTTTTTGAAATTTTGAATTTTTTTAAAATCCTCAAAAATGATGAAAAACGGCGTGCTATAGTATGCCCTACGGTAGGGGCTATAGCCCATGTTCAAAAATGATGAAAAACGAGGTTAAAAAAAAAGTTCAAAATTTAAAAAAAACGATGGGCTTTAACCCATGTTTTTGAAATTTTTAATTTTTTTCAAATCCTCAAAAATGATGAAAAACGGCGTGCTATAATATGCCGTACGGTAGGGGCTATAGCCCATGTTCAAAAATGATCAAAAACGAGGTTAAAAAAAAAGTTCAAAATTTAAAAAAAACGATGGGCTTTAACCCATGTTTTTGAAATTTTGAATTTTTTTCAAATCCTCAAAAATGATGAAAAACGGCGTGCTATAATATGCCGTACGGTATAGGCTATAGCCCATGGTCAAAAATGATGAAAAACGAGGTTAAAAAAATAATTCAAATTTTCAAAAAACGATGGGCTATAACCCATGTTTGTTTGTTTTTTTCATTTTTTTCAAATCCTCAAAAATGATGAAAAACGGCGTGCTATAATATGCCGTACGGTATAGGCTATAGCCCATGGTCAAAAATGATGAAAAACAAGGTTAATTTTTTTTTTTCAAAATTTCAAAAAACAATGGGCTATAACCCATGTTTTTGGAAATTAAAAAAAAAATCAAATCCTCAAAAATGATGAAAAACGGCGTGCTATAGTATGCCCTACGGTAGGGGCTATAGCCCATGTTCAAAAATGATGAAAAACGAGGTTAATTTTTTTTTCAAATTTTCAAAAAACGATGGGCTATAACCCATGTTTTTGAAATTTTGAAATTTTTTCAAATCCTCAAAAATGATGAAAAACGGCGTGCTATAGTATGCCCTACGGGAGGGGCTATAGCCCATGTTCAAAAATGATCAAAAACGAGGTTAAAAACAAAGTTCAAAATAAAAAAAAACGATGGGCTATAACCCATGTTTTTGAAATTTTGAATTTTTTTCAAATCCTCAAAAATGATGAAAAACGGCGTGCTATAGTATGCCCTACGGTAGGGGCTATAGCCCATGTTCAAAAATGATGAAAAACGAGGTTAAAAAAAGATTTCAAAATTTCAAAAAACGATGGGCTATAACCCATGTTTTTGGATTTTTTTTTTTTTTTTTTTATCCTCAAAAATGATGAAAAACGGCGTGCTATAGTATGCCCTACGGTAGGGGCTATAGCCCATGTTCAAAAATGATCAAAAACGAGGTTAAAAAAAAAGTTCAAAATTTAAAAAAACGATGGGCTATAACCCATGTTTTTGAAATTTTGAATTTTTTTCAAATCCTCAAAAATGATGAAAAACGGCGTGCTATAATATGCCGTACGGTATAGGCTATAGCCCATGGTCAAAAATGATGAAAAACGAGGTTAAAAAAATAATTCAAATTTTCAAAAAACGATGGGCTATAACCCATGTTTTTGAAATTTTGAATTTTTTTCAAATCCTCAAAAATGATGAAAAACGGCGTGCTATAGTATGCCCTACGGTAGGGGCTATAGCCCATGTTCAAAAATGATGAAAAACGAGGTTAAAAAAAGATTTCAAAATTTCAAAAAACGATGGGCTATAACCCATGTTTTTGGATTTTTTTTTTTTTTTCAAATCCTCAAAAATGATGAAAAACGGCGTGCTATAGTATGCCCTACGGTAGGGGCTATAGCCCATGTTCAAAAATGATCAAAAACGAGGTTAAAAAAAAAGTTCAAAATTTAAAAAAACGATGGGCTATAACCCATGTTTTTGAAATTTTGAATTTTTTTCAAATCCTCAAAAATGATGAAAAACAGCGTGCTATAATATGCCGTACGGTATAGGCTATAGCCCATGGTCAAAAATGATGAAAAACGAGGTTAAAAAAATAATTCAAATTTTCAAAAAACATGGGTTAAAGCCCATCGTTTTTTTTAAATTTTGAACTTTTTTTTTAACCTCGTTTTTGATCATTTTTGAACATGGGCTATAGCCCCTACCGTACGGCATATTATAGCACGCCGTTTTTCATCATTTTTGAGGATTTGAAAAAAATTCAAAATTTCAAAAACATGGGTTAAAGCCCATCGTTTTTTTTAAATTTTGAACTTTTTTTTTAACCTCGTTTTTCATCATTTTTGAACATGGGCTATAGCCCCTACCGTAGGGCATACTATAGCACGCCGTTTTTCATCATTTTTGAGGATTTGAAAAAAATTCAAATTTTCAAAAACATGGGTTATAGCCCATCGTTTTTTTTAATTTTGAACTTTTTTTTTATGGCATGTTTTTTTTTTTTAATTTTTTTTCAAATCCTCAAAAATGATTAAAAACGGCGTGCTATAATCTGCCGTACGGTATAGGCTATAGCCCATGGTCAAAAATGTTGAAAAACGAGGTTATTTTTTTTTTCAAATTTTCAAAAAACGATGGGCTATAACCCATGTTTTTGGAAATTTTTAATTTTTTTTCAAATCCTCAAAAATTATGAAAAACGGCGTGCTATAGTATGCCCTACGGTAGGGGCTATAGCCCATGTTCAAAAATGATCAAAAACGAGGTTAAAAAAAAAGTTCAAAATTAAAAAAAACGATGGGCTATAACCCATGTTTTTGAAATTTTGAATTTTTTTCAAATCCTCAAAAATGATGAAAAACGGCGTGCTATAGTATGCCCTACGGTAGGGGCTATAGCCCATGTTCAAAAATGATGAAAAACGAGGTTAAAAAAAGATTTCAAAATTTCAAAAAACGATGGGCTATAACCCATGTTTTTGGATTTTTTTTTTTTTTTCAAATCCTCAAAAATGATGAAAAACGGCGTGCTATAGTATGCCCTACGGTAGGGGCTATAGCCCATGTTCAAAAATGATCAAAAACGAGGTTAAAAAAAAAGTTCAAAATTTAAAAAAAACGATGGGCTTTAACCCATGTTTTTGAAATTTTGAATTTTTTTCAAATCCTCAAAAATGATGAAAAACGGCGTGCTATAATATGCCGTACGGTATAGGCTATAGCCCATGGTCAAAAATGATGAAAAACGAGGTTAAAAAAATAATTCAAATTTTCAAAAAACGATGGGCTATAACCCATGTTTGTTTGTTTTTTTCATTTTTTTCAAATCCTCAAAAATGATGAAAAACGGCGTGCTATAATATGCCGTACGGTATAGGCTATAGCCCATGGTCAAAAATGATGAAAAACAAGGTTATTTTTTTTTTTTCAAAATTTCAAAAAACAATGGGCTATAACCCATGTTTTTGGAAATTAAAAAAAAAATCAAATCCTCAAAAATGATGAAAAACGGCGTGCTATAGTATGCCCTACGGTTGGGGCTATAGCCCATGTTCAAAAATGATGAAAAACGAGGTTAATTTTTTTTTCAAATTTTCAAAAAACGATGGGCTATAACCCATGTTTTTGAAATTTTGAAATTTTTTCAAATCCTCAAAAATGATGAAAAACGGCGTGCTATAGTATGCCCTACGGTAGGGGCTATAGCCCATGTTCAAAAATGATCAAAAACGAGGTTAAAAACAAAGTTCAAAAAAAAAAAAAACGATGGGCTATAACCCATGTTTTTGAAATTTTGAATTTTTTTCAAATCCTCAAAAATGATGAAAAACGGCGTGCTATAGTATGCCCTACGGTAGGGGCTATAGCCCATGTTCAAAAATGATGAAAAACGAGGTTAAAAAAAGATTTCAAAATTTCAAAAAACGATGGGCTATAACCCATGTTTTTGGATTTTTTTTTTTTTTTTCAAATCCTCAAAAATGATGAAAAACGGCGTGCTATAGTATGCCCTACGGTAGGGGCTATAGCCCATGTTCAAAAATGATCAAAAACGAGGTTAAAAAAAAAGTTCAAAATTTAAAAAAACGATGGGCTATAACCCATGTTTTTGAAATTTTGAATTTTTTTCAAATCCTCAAAAATGATGAAAAACGGCGTGCTATAATATGCCGTACGGTATAGGCTATAGCCCATGGTCAAAAATGATGAAAAACGAGGTTAAAAAAATAATTCAAATTTTCAAAAAACGATGGGCTATAACCCATGTTTTTGAAATTTTGAATTTTTTTCAAATCCTCAAAAATGATGAAAAACGGCGTGCTATAGTATGCCCTACGGTAGGGGCTATAGCCCATGTTCAAAAATGATGAAAAACGAGGTTAAAAAAAGATTTCAAAATTTCAAAAAACGATGGGCTATAACCCATGTTTTTGGATTTTTTTTTTTTTTTCAAATCCTCAAAAATGATGAAAAACGGCGTGCTATAGTATGCCCTACGGTAGGGGCTATAGCCCATGTTCAAAAATGATCAAAAACGAGGTTAAAAAAAAAGTTCAAAATTTAAAAAAACGATGGGCTATAACCCATGTTTTTGAAATTTTGAATTTTTTTCAAATCCTCAAAAATGATGAAAAACGGCGTGCTATAATATGCCGTACGGTATAGGCTATAGCCCATGGTCAAAAATGATGAAAAACGAGGTTAAAAAAATAATTCAAATTTTCAAAAAACGATGGGCTATAACCCATGTTTTTTTTTTTTTTCATTTTTTTCAAATCCTCAAAAATGATTAAAAACGGCGTGCTATAATATGCCGTACGGTATAGGCTATAGCCCATGGTCAAAAATGATGAAAAACGAGGTTAATTTTTTTTTTCAAATTTTCAAAAAACAATGGGCTAGAACCCATGTTTTTGAAAAAAAAAAAAAATCAAATCCTCAAAAATGATGAAAAACGGCGTGCTATAGTATGCCCTACGGTAGGGGCTATAGCCCATGTTAAAAAATGATGAAAAACGAGGTTAATTCTTTTTTCAAGATTTCAAAAAACGATGGGCTATAACCCATGTTTTTGGAATTTTTTAATTTTTTTCAAATCCTCAAAAATGATGAAAAACGGTGTGCTATAATATGCCGTACGGTATAGGCTATAGCCCATAGTCAAAAATGATGAAAAACGAGGTTAAAAAAAAAAAAAAAAAAATCAAAAAACGATGGGCTATAACCCATGTTTTTGAAATTTTGAAATTTTTTCAAATCCTCAAAAATGATGAAAAACGGCGTGCTATAGTATGCCCTACGGTAGGGGCTATAGCCCATGTTCAAAAATGATGAAAAACGAGGTTAATTTTTTTTTCAACATTTCAAAAAACGATGGGCTATAACCCATGTTTTTGGAATTTTTTAATTTTTTTCAAATCCTCAAAAATGATGAAAAACGGCGTGCTATAGTATGCCCTACGGTAGGGGCTATAGCCCATGTTCAAAAATGATGAAAAACGAGGTTAAAAAAAAATTCAAAATTTCAAAAAACGATGGGCTATAACCCATGTTTTTGGAAATGTTTCATTTTTTTCAAATCCTCAAAAATGATGAAAAACGGCGTGCTATAATATGCCGTACGGTATAGGCTATAGCCCATGGTCAAAAATGATGAAAAACGAGGTTAAAAAAAAAATTCAAATTTTCAAAAAACGATGGGCTATAACCCATGTTTGTTTGTTTTTTTCATTTTTTTCAAATCCTCAAAAATGATGAAAAACGGCGTGCTATAATATGCCGTACGGTATAGGCTATAGCCCATGGTCAAAAATGATGAAAAACGAGGTTAATTTTTTTTTCTCCAAAATTTCAAAAAACAATGGGCTATAACCCATGTTTTTGGAAATTTAAAAAAAAATTCAAATCCTCAAAAATGATGAAAAACGGCGTGCTATAGTATGCCCTACGGTAGGGGCTATAGCCCATGTTCAAAAATGATGAAAAACGAGGTTAATTTTTTTTTCAAAATTTCAAAAAACGATGAGCTATAACCCATGTTTTTGAAATTTTGATTTTTTTTCAAATCCTCAAAAATGATGAAAAACGGCGTGCTATAGTATGCCCTACGGTAGGGGCTATAGCCGATGTTCAAAAATGATCAAAAACGAGGTTAAAAAAAAAGTTCAAAATTAAAAAAAACGATGGGCTATAACCCATGTTTTTGAAATTTAGAATTATTTTCAAATCCTCAAAAATGATGAAAAACGGCGTGCTATAGTATGCCCTACGGTAGGGGCTATAGCCCATGTTCAAAAATGATGAAAAACGAGGTTAATTTTTTTTACAAAATTTCAAAAAACGATGGGCTATAACCCATGTTTTTGAAATTTAGAATTTTTTTCAAATCCTCAAAAATGATGAAAAACGGCGTGCTATAATATGCCGTACGGTATAGGCTATAGCCCATGGTCAAAAATGATCAAAAACGAGGTTAAAAAAAAAATCAAATTTTCTAAAAACGATGGGCTATAACCCATGTTTGTTTGTTTTTTTCATTTTTTTCAAATCCTCAAAAATGATGAAAAACGGCGTGCTATAATATGCCGTATGGTATAGGCTATAGCCCATGGTCAAAAATGATGAAAAACGAGGTTAATTTTTTTTTCTTCAAAATTTCAAAAAACAATGGGCTATAACCCATGTTTTTGGAAATTAAAAAAAAAAATCAAATCCTCAAAAATGATGAAAAACGGCTTGCTATAGTATGCCCTACGGTAGGGGCTATAGCCCATGTTCAAAAATGATGAAAAACTAGGTTAAAAAAAAAAATCAAAATTTAAAAAAACGATGGGCTATAACCCATGTTTTTGAAATTTTGAATTTTTTTCAAATCCTCAAAAATGATGAAAAACGGCGTGCTATAGTATGC
Organism: Protomyctophum parallelum; assembly: GCF_964188405.1. Classification (NCBI taxonomy): domain Eukaryota; kingdom Metazoa; phylum Chordata; class Actinopteri; order Myctophiformes; family Myctophidae; genus Protomyctophum; species Protomyctophum parallelum. The sequence goes on along the minus strand of NC_139701.1, from coordinate 16,960,288 downwards.
CCTACGGTAGGGGCTATAGCCCATGTTCAAAAATGATGAAAAACGAGGTTAATTTTTTTTTCAACATTTCAAAAAACGATGGGCTATAACCCATGTTTTTGGAATTATGAATTTTTTTCAAATCCTCAAAAATGATGAAAAACGGGGTGCTATAGTATGCCCTACGGTAGGGGCTATATCCCATGTTCAAAAATGATGAAAAACGAGGTTAAAAAGAAAAGTTCAAAATTAAAAAAACGATGGGCTATAACCCATGTTTCTGAAATTTTGATTTTTTTTCAAATCCTCAAAAATGATGAAAAACGGCGTGCTATAGTATGCCCTACGGTAGGGGCTATAGCCCATGTTCAAAAATGATGAAAAACGAGGTTAATTTTTTTTTCCAAATTTCAAAAAACGATGGGCTATAACCCATGTTTGTTGTTTTTTTTTCATTTTTTTCAAATCCTCAAAAATGATGAAAAACGGCGTGCTATAATATGCCGTACGGTATAGGCTATAGCCCATGGTCAAAAATGATGAAAAACAAGGTTACATTTTTTTTTCAACATTTCAAAAAACGATGGGCTATAACCCATGTTTTTGGAAATTTGTAAATTTTTTTCAAATCCTCAAAAATTATGAAAAACGGCGTGCTATAGTATGCCCTACGGTAGGGGCTATAGCCCATGTTCAAAAATGATCAAAAACGAGGTTAATTTTTTTTTCAAAATTTCAAAAAACGATGGGCTATAACCCATGTTTTTGGAAAAAAAAAAAAAAATCAAATCCTCAAAAATGATGAAAAACGGCGTGCTATAATATGCCGTACGGTATAGGCTATAGCCCATGGTCAAAAATGATGAAAAACGAGGTTAAAAAAAAAATCCAATTTTCAAAAAACGATGGGCTATAACCCATGTTTTTGAATTTTTTAATTTTTTTCAAATCCTCAAAAATGATGAAAAACGGCGTGCTATAGTATGCCCTACGGTAGGGGCTATAGCCCATGTTCAAAAATGATGAAAAACTAGGTTAAAAAAAAAAATCAAAATTTAAAAAAACGATGGGCTATAACCCATGTTTTTGAAATTTTGAATTTTTTTCAAATCCTCAAAAATGATGAAAAACGGCGTGCTATAGTATGCCCTACGGTAGGGGCTATAGCCCATGTTCAAAAATGATGAAAAACGAGGTTAATTTTTTTTTCAACATTTCAAAAAACGATGGGCTATAACCCATGTTTTTGGAATTTTTTAATTTTTTTCAAATCCTCAAAAATGATGAAAAACGGCGTGCTATAGTATGCCCTACGGTAGGGGCTATAGCCCATGTTCAAAAATGATGAAAAACGAGGTTAAAAAAAAATTCAAAATTTCAAAAACCGATGGGCTATAACCCATGTTTTTGGAAATGTTTCATTTTTTTCAAATCCTCAAAAATGATGAAAAACGGCGTGCTATAATATGCCGTACGGTATAGGCTATAGCCCATGGTCAAAAATGATGAAAAACGAGGTTAAAAAAAAAATTCAAATTTTCAAAAAACGATGGGCTATAACCCATGTTTGTTTGTTTTTTTAATTTTTTTCAAATCCTCAAAAATGATGAAAAACGGCGTGCTATAATATGCCGTACGGTATAGGCTATAGCCCATGGTCAAAAATGATGAAAAACGAGGTTAATTTTTTTTTCTCCAAAATTTCAAAAAACAATGGGCTATAACCCATGTTTTTGGAAATTTAAAAAAAAATTCAAATCCTCAAAAATGATGAAAAACGGCGTGCTATAGTATGCCCTACGGTAGGGGCTATAGCCCATGTTCAAAAATGATGAAAAACGAGGTTAATTTTTTTTTCAAAATTTCAAAAAACGATGAGCTATAACCCATGTTTTTGAAAATTTGATTTTTTTTCAAATCCTCAAAAATGATGAAAAACGGCGTGCTATAGTATGCCCTACGGTAGGGGCTATAGCCGATGTTCAAAAATGATCAAAAACTAGGTTAAAAAAAAAGTTCAAAATTTAAAAAAACGATGGGCTATAACCCATGTTTTTGAAATTTAGAATTTTTTTCAAATCCTCAAAAATGATGAAAAACGGCGTGCTATAGTATGCCCTACGGTAGGGGCTATAGCCCATGTTCAAAAATGATGAAAAACGAGGTTAATTTTTTTTACAAAATTTCAAAAAACGATGGGCTATAACCCATGTTTTTGAAATTTTGAATTTTTTTCAAATCCTCAAAAATGATGAAAAACGGCGTGCTATAATATGCCGTACGGTATAGGCTATAGCCCATGGTCAAAAATGATGAAAAACGAGGTTAAAAAAAAAATCAAATTTTCTAAAAACGATGGGCTATAACCCATGTTTGTTTGTTTTTTTCATTTTTTTCAAATCCTCAAAAATGATGAAAAACGGCGTGCTATAATATGCCGTACGGTATAGGCCTATAGCCCATGGTCAAAAATGATGAAAAACGAGGTTAATTTTTTTTTCTTCAAAATTTCAAAAAACAATGGGCTATAACCCATGTTTTTGGAAATTAAAAAAAAAAATCAAATCCTCAAAAATGATGAAAAACGGCGTGCTATAGTATGCCCTACGGTAGGGGCTATAGCCCATGTTCAAAAATGATGAAAAACGAGGTTAATTTTTTTTTCAAAATTTCAAAAAACGATGGGCTATAACCCATGTTTTTGAAATTTTGAATTTTTTTCAAATCCTCAAAAATGATGAAAAACGGCGTGCTATAGTATGCCCTACGGTAGGGGCTATAGCCCATGTTCAAAAATGATGAAAAACGAGGTTAATTTTTTTTTCAACATTTCAAAAAACGATGGGCTATAACCCATGTTTTTGGAATTTTGAATTTTTTTCAAATCCTCAAAAATGATGAAAAACGGGGTGCTATAGTATGCCCTACGGTAGGGGCTATAGCCCATGTTCAAAAATGATCAAAAACGAGGTTAAAAAAAAAATGCAAAATTTAAAAAAACGATGGGCTATAACCCATGTTTCTGAAATTTTGATTTTTTTTCAAATCCTCAAAAATGATGAAAAACGGCGTGCTATAATATGCCGTACGGTATAGGCTATAGCCCATGGTCAAAAATGATGAAAAACGAGGTTAAAAAAAAAATCAAATTTTCAAAAAACGATGGGCTATAACCCATGTTTTTGAAATTTTGATTTTTTTTTCAAATCCTCAAAAATGATGAAAAACTGCGTGCTATAGTATGCCCTACGGTAGGGGCTATAGCCCATGTTCAAAAATGATGAAAAACGAGGTTAAATTTTTTTTTCAAAATGTCAAAAAACGATGGGCTATAACCCATGTTTTTGGAATTTTTTTATTTTTTTCAAATCCTCAAAAATGATGAAAAACGGCGTGCTATAATCTGCCGTACGGTATAGGCTATAGCCCATGGTCAAAAATGATGAAAAACGAGGTTAATTTTTTTTTTCAAATTTTCAAAAAACGATGGGCTATAACCCATGTTTGTAGTTTTTTTCATTTTTTTCAAATCCTCAAAAATGATGAAAAACGGCGTGCTATAATATGCCGTACGGTATAGGCTATAGCCCATGGTCAAAAATGATGAAAAACTAGGTTAATTTTTTTTTTTCAAATTTTCAAAAAACGATGGGCTATAACCCATGTTTGTTGTTTTTTTTCATTTTTTTCAAATCCTCAAAAATGATGAAAAACGGCATGCTATAATATGCCGTACGGTATAGGCTATAGCCCATGGTCAAAAATGATGAAAAACGAGGTTAAAAAAAAAATTCAAATTTTCAAAAAACGATGGGATATAACCCATGTTTGTTTGTTTTTTTCATTTTTTTCAAATCCTCAAAAATGATGAAAAACGGCGTGCTATAATATGCCGTACAGTATAGGCTATAGCCCATGGTCAAAAATGATGAAAAACGAGGTTAATTTTTTTTTTCAAAATTTCAAAAAACAATGGGCTATAACCCATGTTTTTGGAAATTAAAAAAATAATTCAAATCCTCAAAAATGATGAAAAACGGCGTGCTATAGTATGCCCTTACGGTAGGGGCTATAGCCCATGTTCAAAAATGATGAAAAACGAGGTTAATTTTTTTTTCAAAATTTCAAAAAACGATGAGCTATAACCCATGTTTTTGAAATTTTGAATTTTTTTCAAATCCTCAAAAATGATGAAAAACGGCGTGCTATAGTATGCCCTACGGTAGGGGCTATAGCCCATGTTCAAAAATGATGAAAAACGAGGTTAATTCTTTTTTCAAAATTTCAAAAAACGATGGGCTATAACCCATGTTTTTGGAATTTTTTTATTTTTTTCAAATCCTCAAAAATGATGAAAAACGGCGTGCTATAATATGCCGTACGGTATAGGCTATAGCCCATAGTCAAAAATGATGAAAATCGAGGTTAAAAAAAAAAAATCAAATTTTAAAAAAACGATGGGCTATAACCCATGTTTTTGAAATTTTGAATTTTTTTCAAATCCTCAAAAATGATGAAAAACGGGGTGCTATAGTATGCCCTACGGTAGGGGCTATATCCCATGTTCAAAAATGATGAAAAACGAGGTTAAAAAAAAAGTTCAAAATTAAAAAAAACGATGGGCTATAACCCATGTTTCTGAAATTTTGATTTTTTTTCAAATCCTCAAAAATGATGAAAAACTGCGTGCTATAGTATGCCCTACGGTAGGGGCTATAGCCCATGTTCAAAAATGATGAAAAACGAGGTTAAATTTTTTTTTCAAAATTTCAAAAAACGATGGGCTATAACCCATGTTTTTGGAATTTTTTTATTTTTTTCAAATCCTCAAAAATGATGAAAAACGGCGTGCTATAATCTGCCGTACGGTATAGGCTATAGCCCATGGTCAAAAATGATGAAAAACGAGGTTAATTTTTTTTTTCAAATTTTCAAAAAACGATGGGCTATAACCCATGTTTGTAGTTTTTTTCATTTTTTTCAAATCCTCAAAAATGATGAAAAACGGCGTGCTATAATATGCCGTACGGTATAGGCTATAGCCCATGGTCAAAAATGATGAAAAACTAGGTTAATTTTTTTTTTTCAAATTTTCAAAAAACGATGGGCTATAACCCATGTTTGTTGTTTTTTTTCATTTTTTTCAAATCCTCAAAAATGATGAAAAACGGCATGCTATAATATGCCGTACGGTATAGGCTATAGCCCATGGTCAAAAATGATGAAAAACGAGGTTAATTTTTTTTTTCAAAATTTCAAAAAACAATGGGCTATAACCCATGTTTTTGGAAATTAAAAAAATTATTCAAATCCTCAAAAATGATGAAAAACGGCGTGCTATAGTATGCCCTTACGGTAGGGGCTATAGCCCATGTTCAAAAATGATGAAAAACGAGGTTAATTTTTTTTTCAAAATTTCAAAAAACGATGAGCTATAACCCATGTTTTTGAAATTTTGAAATTTTTTCAAATCCTCAAAAATGATGAAAAACGGCGTGCTATAGTATGCCCTACGGTAGGGGCTATAGCCCATGTTCAAAAATGATCAAAAACGAGGTTAAAAAAAAAGTTCAAAATTAAAAAAAACGATGGGCTATAACCCATGTTTTTGAAATTTTGAATTTTTTTCAAATCCTCAAAAATGATGAAAAACGGGGTGCTATAGTATGCCCTACGGTAGGGGCTATATCCCATGTTCAAAAATGATGAAAAACGAGGTTAAAAAAAAAGTTCAAAATTAAAAAAAACGATGGGCTATAACCCATGTTTCTGAAATTTTGATTTTTTTTCAAATCCTCAAAAATGATGAAAAACGGCGTGCTATAGTATGCCCTACGGTAGGGGCTATAGCCCATGTTCAAAAATGATGAAAAACGAGGTTAATTTTTTTTTCAAAATTTCAAAAAACGATGGGCTATAACCCATGTTTTTGGATTTTTTTTATTTTTTTCAAATCCTCAAAAATGATGAAAAACGGCGTGCTATAATCTGCCGTACGGTATAGGCTATAGCCCATGGTCAAAAATGATGAAAAACGAGGTTATTTTTTTTTTCAAATTTTCAAAAAACGATGGGCTATAACCCATGTTTGTTGTTTTTTTCCATTTTTTTCAAATCCTCAAAAATGATGAAAAACGGCGTGCTATAATATGCCGTACGGTATAGGCTATAGCCCATGGTCAAAAATGATGAAAAACGAGGTTAATTTTTTTTTTCAAATTTTCAAAAAACTATGGGCTATAACCCATGTTTGTTGTTTTTTTTCATTTTTTTCAAATCCTCAAAAATGATGAAAAACGGCGTGCTATAGTATGCCCTACGGTAGGGGCTATAGCCCATGTTCAAAAATGATCAAAAACGAGGTTAAAAAAAAAGTTCAAAATTAAAAAAAACGATGGGCTATAACCCATGTTTTTGAAATTTTGAATTTTTTTCAAATCCTCAAAAATGATGAAAAACGGCGTGCTATAGTATGCCCTACGGTAGGGGCTATAGCCCATGTTCAAAAATGATGAAAAACGAGGTTAATTTTTTTTTCAACATTTCAAAAAACGATGGGCTATAACCCATGTTTTTGGAATTTAAAAAAAAAATTCAAATCCTCAAAAATGATGAAAAACGGCGTGCTATAGTATGCCCTACGGTAGGGGCTATAGCCCATGTTCAAAAATGATGAAAAACGAGGTTAAAAAAAAAATCAAAATTTCAAAAAACGATGGGCTATAACCCATGTTTTTGGAAATGTTTCATTTTTTTCAAATCCTCAAAAATGATGAAAAACGGCGTTCTATAATATGCCGTACGGTATAGGCTATAGCCCATGGTCAAAAATGATGAAAAACGAGGTTAAAAAAAAAAATCAAATTTTCAAAAAACGATGGGCTATAACCCATGTTTGTTTGTTTTTTTCATTTTTTTCAAATCCTCAAAAATGATGAAAAACGGCGTGCTATAATATGCCGTACGGTATAGGCTATAGCCCATGGTCAAAAATGATGAAAAACGAGGTTAAAAAAAAAGTTCAAAATAAAAAAAAACGATGGGCTATAACCCATGTTTCTGAAATTTTGATTTTTTTTCAAATCCTCAAAAATGATGAAAAACGGCGTGCTATAGTATGCCCTACGGTAGGGGCTATAGCCCATGTTCAAAAATGATGAAAAACGAGGTTAATTTTTTTTTCAAAATTTCAAAAAACGATGGGCTATAACCCATGTTTTTGGATTTTTTTTATTTTTTTCAAATCCTCAAAAATGATGAAAAACGGCGTGCTATAATCTGCCGTACGGTATAGGCTATAGCCCATGGTCAAAAATGATGAAAAACGAGGTTATTTTTTTTTTTCAAATTTTCAAAAAACGATGGGCTATAACCCATGTTTGTTGTTTTTTTCCATTTTTTTCAAATCCTCAAAAATGATGAAAAACGGCGTGCTATAATATGCCGTACGGTATAGGCTATAGCCCATGGTCAAAAATGATGAAAAACGAGGTTAATTTTTTTTTTCAAATTTTCAAAAAACGATGGGCTATAACCCATGTTTGTTGTTTTTTTTCATTTTTTTCAAATCCTCAAAAATGATGAAAAACGGCGTGCTATAGTATGCCCTACGGTAGGGGCTATAGCCCATGTTCAAAAATGATCAAAAACGAGGTTAAAAAAAAAGTTCAAAATTAAAAAAAACGATGGGCTATAACCCATGTTTTTGAAATTTTGAATTTTTTTCAAATCCTCAAAAATGATGAAAAACGGCGTGCTATAGTATGCCCTACGGTAGGGGCTATAGCCCATGTTCAAAAATGATGAAAAACGAGGTTAATTTTTTTTTTCAACATTTCAAAAAACGATGGGCTATAACCCATGTTTTTGGAATTAAAAAAAAAAATTCAAATCCTCAAAAATGATGAAAAACGGCGTGCTATAGTATGCCCTACGGTAGGGGCTATAGCCCATGTTCAAAAATGATGAAAAACGAGGTTAAAAAAAAAATCAAAATTTCAAAAAACGATGGGCTATAACCCATGTTTTTGGAAATGTTTCATTTTTTTCAAATCCTCAAAAATGATGAAAAACGGCGTTCTATAATATGCCGTACGGTATAGGCTATAGCCCATGGTCAAAAATGATGAAAAACGAGGTTAAAAAAAAAAATCAAATTTTCAAAAAACGATGGGCTATAACCCATGTTTGTTTGTTTTTTTCATTTTTTTCAAATCCTCAAAAATGATGAAAAACGGCGTGCTATAATATGCCGTACGGTATAGGCTATAGCCCATGGTCAAAAATGATGAAAAACGAGGTTAATTTTTTTTTCCAAAATTTCAAAAAACAATGGGCTATAACCCATGTTTTTGGAAATTTAAAAAAAAATTCAAATCCTCAAAAATGATGAAAAACGGCGTGCTATAGTATGCCCTACGGTAGGGGCTATAGCCCATGTTCAAAAATGATGAAAAACGAGGTTAATTCTTTTTTCAAAATTTCAAAAAACGATGAGCTATAACCCATGTTTTTGAAATTTTGATTTTTTTTCAAATCCTCAAAAATTATGAAAAACGGCGTGCTATAGTATGCCCTACGGTAGGGGCTATAGCCCATGTTCAAAAATGATAAAAAACGAGGTTAAAAAAAAAGTTCAAAATTTAAAAAAACGATGGGCTATAACCCATGTTTTTGAAATTTAGAATTTTTTTCAAATCCTCAAAAATGATGAAAAACGGCGTGCTATAGTATGCCCTACGGTAGGGGCTATAGCCCATGTTCAAAAATGATGAAAAACGAGGTTAATTTTTTTTACAAAATTTCAAAAAACGATGGGCTATAACCCATGTTTTTGGAAAATTTTAATTTTTTTTAAATCCTCAAAAATGATGAAAAACGGCATGCTATAATATGCCGTACGGTATAGGCTATAGCCCATGGTCAAAAATGATGAAAAACGAGGTAAAAAAAAAAATCAAATTTTCAAAAAACGATGGGCTATAACCCATGTTTTTGGAATTTTTGTATTTTTTTCAAATCCTCAAAAATGATGAAAAACGGCGTGCTATAATCTGCCGTACGGTATAGGCTATAGCCCATGGTCAAAAATGATGAAAAACGAGGTTAATAATTTTTTTCAAATTTTCAAAAAACGATGGGCTATAACCCATGTTTGTTGTTTTTTTTTCATTTTTTTCAAATCCTCAAAAATGATGAAAAACGGCGTGCTATAATATGCTGTACGGTATAGGCTATAGCCCATGGTCAAAAATGATGAAAAACAAGGTTACATTTTTTTTTCAACATTTCAAAAAACGATGGGCTATAACCCATGTTTTTGAATTTTTTTATTTTTTTCAAATCCTCAAAAATGATGAAAAACGGCGTGCTATAGTATGCCCTACGGTAGGGGCTATAGCCCATGTTCAAAAATGATGAAAAACTAGGTTAAAAAAAAAATCAAAATTAAAAAAAACGATGGGCTATAACCCATGTTTTTGAAATTTAGAATTTTTTTCAAATCCTCAAAAATGATGAAAAACGCCGTGCTATAGTATGCCCTACGGTAGGGGCTATAGCCCATGTTCAAAAATGATGAAAAACGAGGTTAATTTTTTTTTCAACATTTCAAAAAACGATGGGCTATAACCCATGTTTTTGGAAATTTTTAATTTTTTTCAAATCCTCAAAAATGATGAAAAACGGCGTGCTATAGTATGCCCTACGGTAGGGGCTATAGCCCATGTTCAAAAATGATGAAAAACGAGGTTAATTTTTTTTTCAACATTTCAAAAAACGATGGGCTATAACCCATGTTTTTGGAATTTTTAAATTTTTTTCAAATCCTCAAAAATGATGAAAAACGGCGTGCTATAGTATGCCCTACGGTAGGGGCTATAGCCCATGTTCAAAAATGATGAAAAACGAGGTTAAAAAAAAAATCAAAATTTCAAAAAACGATGGGCTATAACCCATGTTTTTGGAAATGTTTCATTTTTTTCAAATCCTCAAAAATGATGAAAAACGGCGTTCTATAATATGCCGTACGGTATAGGCTATAGCCCATGGTCAAAAATGATGAAAAACGAGGTTAAAAAAAAAAATCAAATTTTCAAAAAACGATGGGCTATAACCCATGTTTGTTTGTTTTTTTCATTTTTTTCAAATCCTCAAAAATGATGAAAAACGGCGTGCTATAATATGCCGTACGGTATAGGCTATAGCCCATGGTCAAAAATGATGAAAAACGAGGTTAATTTTTTTTTCCAAAATTTCAAAAAACAATGGGCTATAACCCATGTTTTTGGAAATTTAAAAAAAAATTCAAATCCTCAAAAATGATGAAAAACGGCGTGCTATAGTATGCCCTACGGTAGGGGCTATAGCCCATGTTCAAAAATGATGAAAAACGAGGTTAATTCTTTTTTCAAAATTTCAAAAAACGATGAGCTATAACCCATGTTTTTGAAATTTTGATTTTTTTTCAAATCCTCAAAAATTATGAAAAACGGCGTGCTATAGTATGCCCTACGGTAGGGGCTATAGCCCATGTTCAAAAATGATAAAAAAACGAGGTTAAAAAAAAAGTTCAAAATTTAAAAAAACGATGGGCTATAACCCATGTTTTTGAAATTTAGAATTTTTTTCAAATCCTCAAAAATGATGAAAAACGGCGTGCTATAGTATGCCCTACGGTAGGGGCTATAGCCCATGTTCAAAAATGATGAAAAACGAGGTTAATTTTTTTTACAAAATTTCAAAAAACGATGGGCTATAACCCATGTTTTTGGAAAATTTTAATTTTTTTAAAATCCTCAAAAATGATGAAAAACGGCATGCTATAATATGCCGTACGGTATAGGCTATAGCCCATGGTCAAAAATGATGAAAAACGAGGTAAAAAAAAAAATCAAATTTTCAAAAAACGATGGGCTATAACCCATGTTTTTGGAATTTTTGTATTTTTTTCAAATCCTCAAAAATGATGAAAAACGGCGTGCTATAATCTGCCGTACGGTATAGGCTATAGCCCATGGTCAAAAATGATGAAAAACGAGGTTAATAATTTTTTTCAAATTTTCAAAAAACGATGGGCTATAACCCATGTTTGTTGTTTTTTTTTCATTTTTTTCAAATCCTCAAAAATGATGAAAAACGGCGTGCTATAATATGCTGTACGGTATAGGCTATAGCCCATGGTCAAAAATGATGAAAAACAAGGTTACATTTTTTTTTCAACATTTCAAAAAACGATGGGCTATAACCCATGTTTTTGAATTTTTAAATTTTTTTCAAATCCTCAAAAATGATGAAAAACGGCGTGCTATAGTATGCCCTACGGTAGGGGCTATAGCCCATGTTCAAAAATGATGAAAAACTAGGTTAAAAAAAAAATCAAAATTAAAAAAAACGATGGGCTATAACCCATGTTTTTGAAATTTAGAATTTTTTTCAAATCCTCAAAAATGATGAAAAACGCCGTGCTATAGTATGCCCTACGGTAGGGGCTATAGCCCATGTTCAAAAATGATGAAAAACGAGGTTAATTTTTTTTTCAACATTTCAAAAAACGATGGGCTATAACCCATGTTTTTGGAAATTTTTAATTTTTTTCAAATCCTCAAAAATGATGAAAAACGGCGTGCTATAGTATGCCCTACGGTAGGGGCTATAGCCCATGTTCAAAAATGATGAAAAACGAGGTTAATTTTTTTTTCAACATTTCAAAAAACGATGGGCTATAACCCATGTTTTTGGAATTTTTAAATTTTTTTCAAATCCTCAAAAATGATGAAAAACGGCGTGCTATAGTATGCCCTACGGTAGGGGCTATAGCCCATGTTCAAAAATGATGAAAAACGAGGTTAAAAAAAAAATCAAAATTTCAAAAAACGATGGGCTATAACCCATGTTTTTGGAAATGTTTCATTTTTTTCAAATCCTCAAAAATGATGAAAAACGGCGTTCTATAATATGCCGTACGGTATAGGCTATAGCCCATGGTCAAAAATGATGAAAAACGAGGTTAAAAAAAAAAATCAAATTTTCAAAAAACGATGGGCTATAACCCATGTTTGTTTGTTTTTTTCATTTTTTTCAAATCCTCAAAAATGATGAAAAACGGCGTGCTATAATATGCCGTACGGTATAGGCTATAGCCCATGGTCAAAAATGATGAAAAACGAGGTTAATTCTTTTTTTCCAAAATTTCAAAAAACAATGGGCTATAACCCATGTTTTTGGAAATTAAAAAAAAAATTCAAATCCTCAAAAATGATGAAAAACGGCGTGCTATAGTATGCCCTACGGTAGGGGCTATAGCCCATGTTCAAAAATGATCAAAAACGAGGTTAAAAAAAAAGTTCAAAATTTAAAAAAACGATGGGCTATAACCCATGTTTTTGAAATTTAGAATTTTTTTCAAATCCTCAAAAATGATGAAAAACGGCGTGCTATAGTATGCCCTACGGTAGGGGCTATAGCCCATGTTCAAAAATGATGAAAAACGAGGTTAATTTTTTTTACAAAATTTCAAAAAACGATGGGCTATAACCCATGTTTTTGGAAAATTTTAATTTTTTTCAAATCCTCAAAAATGATGAAAAACGGCATGCTATAATATGCCGTACGGTATAGGCTATAGCCCATGGTCAAAAATGATGAAAAACGAGGTAAAAAAAAAAATCAAAATTTCAAAAAACGATGGGCTATAACCCATGTTTTTGGAATTTTTGTATTTTTTTCAAATCCTCAAAAATGATGAAAAACGGCGTGCTATAATCTGCCGTACGGTATAGGCTATAGCCCATGGTCAAAAATGATGAAAAACGAGGTTAATAATTTTTTTCAAATTTTCAAAAAACGATGGGCTATAACCCATGTTTGTTGTTTTTTTTTCATTTTTTTCAAATCCTCAAAAATGATGAAAAACGGCGTGCTATAATATGCCGTACGGTATAGGCTATAGCCCATGGTCAAAAATGATGAAAAACAAGGTTACATTTTTTTTTCAACATTTCAAAAAACGATGGGCTATAACCCATGTTTTTGAATTTTTTTATTTTTTTCAAATCCTCAAAAATGATGAAAAACGGCGTGCTATAGTATGCCCTACGGTAGGGGCTATAGCCCATGTTCAAAAATGATGAAAAACTAGGTTAAAAAAAAAAATCTAAATTTAAAAAAACGATGGGCTATAACCCATGTTTTTGAAATTTAGAATTTTTTTCAAATCCTCAAAAATGATGAAAAACGCCGTGCTATAGTATGCCCTACGGTAGGGGCTATAGCCCATGTTCAAAAATGATGAAAAACGAGGTTAATTTTTTTTTCAACATTTCAAAAAACGATGGGCTATAACCCATGTTTTTGGAATTTTTTTTTTTTTTTCAAATCCTCAAAAATGATGAAAAACGGCGTGCTATAGTATGCCCTACGGTAGGGGCTATAGCCCATGTTCAAAAATGATGAAAAACGAGGTTAAAAAAAAAATCAAAATTTCAAAAAACGATGGGCTATAACCCATGTTTTTGGAAATGTTTCATTTTTTTCAAATCCTCAAAAATGATGAAAAACGGCGTGCTATAATATGCCGTACGGTATAGGCTATAGCCCATGGTCAAAAATGATGAAAAACGAGGTTAAAAAAAAAATTCAAATTTTCAAAAAACGATGGGCTATAACCCATGTTTTTTTTTTTTTTCATTTTTTTCAAATCCTCAAAAATGATGAAAAACGGCGTGCTATAATATGCCGTACAGTATAGGCTATAGCCCATGGTCAAAAATGATGAAAAACGAGGTTAATTCTTTTTTTTCAAAATTTCAAAAAACAATGGGCTATAACCCATGTTTTTGGAAATTAAAAAAAAAATTCAAATCCTCAAAAATGATGAAAAACGGCGTGCTATAGTATGCCCTTACGGTAGGGGCTATAGCCCATGTTCAAAAATGATGAAAAACAAGGTTAATTTTTTTTTCAAAATTTCAAAAAACGATGAGCTATAACCCATGTTTTTGAAATTTTGAATTTTTTTCAAATCCTCAAAAATGATGAAAAACGGCGTGCTATAGTATGCCCTACGGTAGGGGCTATAGCCCATGTTCAAAAATGATGAAAAACGAGGTTAAAAAAAAATCAAATTTTCAAAAAACGATGGGCTATAACCCATGTTTTTGTTTTTTTTTCTTTTTTTTCAAATCCTCAAAAATGATGAAAAACAGCGTGCTATAATATGCCGTACGGTATAGGCTATAGCCCATGGTCAAAAATGATAAAAAACGAGGTTAAAAAAAAAATCTAAATTTCAAAAAACGATGGGCTATAACCCATGTTTTTGGAAATTTTTCATTTTTTTCAAATCCTCAAAAATGATGAAAAACGGCGTGCTATAGTATGCCCTACGGTAGGGGCTATAGCCCATGTTCAAAAATGATGAAAAACTAGGTTAAAAAAAAAATCAAATTTTCAAAAAACGATGGGCTATAACCCATGTTTTTGGATTTTTTTTTTTTTTTTCAAATCCTCAAAAATGATGAAAAACGGCGTGCTATAATATGCCGTACGGTATAGGCTATAGCCCATGGTCAAAAATGATGAAAAACGAGGTTAATTTTTTTTTCAAATTTTCAAAAAACGATGGGCTATAACCCATGTTTTTGGAAAATTTTAATTTTTTTCAAATCCTCAAAAATGATGAAAAACGGCATGCTATAATATGCCGTACGGTATAGGCTATAGCCCATGGTCAAAAATGATGAAAAACGAGGTAAAAAAAAAAATCAAAATTTCAAAAAACGATGGGCTATAACCCATGTTTTTGGAATTTTTGTATTTTTTTCAAATCCTCAAAAATGATGAAAAACGGCGTGCTATAATCTGCCGTACGGTATAGGCTATAGCCCATGGTCAAAAATGATGAAAAACGAGGTTAATAATTTTTTTCAAATTTTCAAAAAACGATGGGCTATAACCCATGTTTGTTGTTTTTTTTTCATTTTTTTCAAATCCTCAAAAATGATGAAAAACGGCGTGCTATAATATGCCGTACGGTATAGGCTATAGCCCATGGTCAAAAATGATGAAAAACAAGGTTACATTTTTTTTTCAACATTTCAAAAAACGATGGGCTATAACCCATGTTTTTGAATTTTTTTATTTTTTTCAAATCCTCAAAAATGATGAAAAACGGCGTGCTATAGTATGCCCTACGGTAGGGGCTATAGCCCATGTTCAAAAATGATGAAAAACTAGGTTAAAAAAAAAATCTAAATTTAAAAAAACGATGGGCTATAACCCATGTTTTTGAAATTTAGAATTTTTTTCAAATCCTCAAAAATGATGAAAAACGCCGTGCTATAGTATGCCCTACGGTAGGGGCTATAGCCCATGTTCAAAAATGATGAAAAACGAGGTTAATTTTTTTTTCAACATTTCAAAAAACGATGGGCTATAACCCATGTTTTTGGAAATTTTTAATTTTTTTCAAATCCTCAAAAATGATGAAAAACGGCGTGCTATAGTATGCCCTACGGTAGGGGCTATAGCCCATGTTCAAAAATGATGAAAAACGAGGTTAAAAAAAAAATCAAAATTTCAAAAAACGATGGGCTATAACCCATGTTTTTGGAAATGTTTCATTTTTTTCAAATCCTCAAAAATGATGAAAAACGGCGTGCTATAATATGCCGTACGGTATAGGCTATAGCCCATGGTCAAAAATGATGAAAAACGAGGTTAAAAAAAAAATTCAAATTTTCAAAAAACGATGGGCTATAACCCATGTTTTTTTTTTTTTTCATTTTTTTCAAATCCTCAAAAATGATGAAAAACGGCGTGCTATAATATGCCGTACAGTATAGGCTATAGCCCATGGTCAAAAATGATGAAAAACGAGGTTAATTCTTTTTTTTCAAAATTTCAAAAAACAATGGGCTATAACCCATGTTTTTGGAAATTAAAAAAAAAATTCAAATCCTCAAAAATGATGAAAAACGGCGTGCTATAGTATGCCCTTACGGTAGGGGCTATAGCCCATGTTCAAAAATGATGAAAAACAAGGTTAATTTTTTTTTCAAAATTTCAAAAAACGATGAGCTATAACCCATGTTTTTGAAATTTAGAATTTTTTTCAAATCCTCAAAAATGATGAAAAACGGCGTGCTATAGTATGCCCTACGGTAGGGGCTATAGCCCATGTTCAAAAATGATGAAAAACGAGGTTAAAAAAAAAATCAAATTTTCAAAAAACGATGGGCTATAACCCATGTTTTTGTTTTTTTTTCTTTTTTTTCAAATCCTCAAAAATGATGAAAAACAGCGTGCTATAATATGCCGTACGGTATAGGCTATAGCCCATGGTCAAAAATGATGAAAAACGAGGTTAATTTTTTTTTCAAAATTTCAAAAAACGATGGGCTATAACCCATGTTTTTGGAAATTTTTCATTTTTTTCAAATCCTCAAAAATGATGAAAAACAGCGTGCTATAATATGCCGTACGGTATAGGCTATAGCCCATGGTCAAAAATGATGAAAAACAAGGTTAATTTTTTTTCTTCAAATTTTCAAAAAACAATGGGCTATAACCCATGTTTTTGAAAAAAAAAAATAATAATCAAATCCTCAAAAATGATGAAAAACGGCGTGCTATAGTATGCCCTACGGTAGGGGCTATAGCCCATGTTCAAAAATGATGAAAAACTAGGTAAATTTTTTTTTCAAAATTTCAAAAAACGATGGGCTATAACCCATGTTTTTGGAAATTTTTAATTTTTTTCAAATCCTCAAAGATTATGAAAAACGGCGTGCTATAATATGCCGTACGGTATAGGCTATAGCCCATGGTCAAAAATGATGAAAAACGAGGTTAATTTTTTTTTCAAATTTTCAAAAAACGATGGGCTATAACCCATGTTTTTGGAAATGTAAAAAAAAATTCAAATCCTCAAAAATGATGAAAAACGGCGTGCTATAATATGCCGTACGGTATAGGCTATAGCCCATGGTCAAAAATGATGAAAAACGAGGTAAAAAAAAAAATCAAATTTTCAAAAAACGATGGGCTATAACCCATGTTTTTTTTTTTTTTTCATTTTTTTTAAATCCTCAAAAATGATGAAAAACGGCGTGCTATAATATGCCGTACGGTATAGGCTATAGCCCATGGTCAAAAATGATGAAAAACGAGGTTAAAAAAAAAATCAAATTTTCAAAAAACGATGGGCTATAACCCATGTTTTTGGAATTTTTGTATTTTTTTCAAATCCTCAAAAATGATGAAAAACGGCGTGCTATAATCTGCCGTACGGTATAGGCTATAGCCCATGGTCAAAAATGATGAAAAACGAGGTTAATAATTTTTTTCAAATTTTCAAAAAACGATGGGCTATAACCCATGTTTGTTGTTTTTTTTTAATTTTTTTCAAATCCTCAAAAATGATGAAAAACGGCGTGCTATAATATGCCGTACGGTATAGGCTATAGCCCATGGTCAAAAATGATGAAAAACAAGGTTACATTTTTTTTTCAACATTTCAAAAAACGATGGGCTATAACCCATGTTTTTGAATTTTTTTATTTTTTTCAAATCCTCAAAAATGATGAAAAACGGCGTGCTATAGTATGCCCTACGGTAGGGGCTATAGCCCATGTTCAAAAATGATGAAAAACTAGGTTAAAAAAAAAAATCAAAATTAAAAAAAACGATGGGCTATAACCCATGTTTTTGAAATTTTGAATTTTTTTCAAATCCTCAAAAATTATGAAAAACGCTGTGCTATAGTATGCCCTACGGTAGGGGCTATAGCCCATGTTCAAAAATGATGAAAAACGAGGTTAATTTTTTTTTCAACATTTCAAAAAACGATGGGCTATAACCCATGTTTTTGGAAATTTTTCATTTTTTTTAAATCCTCAAAAATGATGAAAAACGGCGTGCTATAATATGCCGTACGGTATAGGCTATAGCCCATGGTCAAAAATGATGAAAAACGAGGTTAAAAAAAAAATCAAATTTTCAAAAAACGATGGGCTATAACCCATGTTTTTGGAATTTTTGTATTTTTTTCAAATCCTCAAAAATGATGAAAAACGGCGTGCTATAATCTGCCGTACGGTATAGGCTATAGCCCATGGTCAAAAATGATGAAAAACGAGGTTAATAATTTTTTTCAAATTTTCAAAAAACGATGGGCTATAACCCATGTTTTTGAAATTTTGAATTTTTTTCAAATCCTCAAAAATGATGAAAAACGGCGTGCTATAGTATGCCCTACGGTAGGGGCTATAGCCCATGTTCAAAAATGATGAAAAACTAGGTTAAAAAAAAATTCAAAATTTCAAAAAACGATGGGCTATAACCCATGTTTTTGGATTTTTTTTTTTTTTTTCAAATCCTCAAAAATGATGAAAAACGGCGTGCTATAATATGCCGTACGGTATAGGCTATAGCCCATGGTCAAAAATGATGAAAAACGAGGTTAATTTTTTTTTCAAAATTTCAAAAAACGATGGGCTATAACCCATGTTTTTGGAAATTTTTCATTTTTTTTTAATCCTCAAAAATGATGAAAAACGGCGTGCTATAATCTGCCGTACGGTATAGGCTATAGCCCATGGTCAAAAATGATGAAAAACGAGGTTAATAATTTTTTTCAAATTTTCAAAAAACGATGGGCTATAACCCATGTTTTTGAAATTTTGAATTTTTTTCAAATCCTCAAAAATGATGAAAAACGGCGTGCTATAGTATGCCCTACGGTAGGGGCTATAGCCCATGTTCAAAAATGATGAAAAACTAGGTTAAAAAAAAATTCAAAATTTCAAAAAACGATGGGCTATAACCCATGTTTTTGGATTTTTTTTTTTTTTTTCAAATCCTCAAAAATGATGAAAAACGGCGTGCTATAATATGCCGTACGGTATAGGCTATAGCCCATGGTCAAAAATGATGAAAAACGAGGTTAATTTTTTTTTCAAAATTTCAAAAAACGATGGGCTATAACCCATGTTTTTGGAAATTTTTCATTTTTTTCAAATCCTCAAAAATGATGAAAAACTGCGTGCTATAATATGCCGTACGGTATAGGCTATAGCCCATGGTCAAAAATGATGAAAAACAAGGTTAATTTTTTTTTCTTCAAATTTTCAAAAAACAATGGGCTATAACCCATGTTTAAAAAAAAAAAAAAAAATCAAATCCTCAAAAATGATGAAAAACGGCGTGCTATAGTATGCCCTACGGTAGGGGCTATAGCCCATGTTCAAAAATGATGAAAAACGAGGTAAATTTTTTTTTCAAAATTTCAAAAAACGATGGGCTATAACCCATGTTTTTGAAATTTTGATTTTTTTTCAAATCCTCAAAAATGATGAAAAACGGCGTGCTATAGTATGCCCTACGGTAGAGGCTATAGCCCATGTTCAAAAATGTTAAAAAACGAGGTTAAAAAAAATGTTCAAAATTTTAAAAAACCGATGGGCTATAACCCATGTTTTTGAATTTTTGAATTTTTTTCAAATCCTCAAAAATGATGAAAAACGGCGTGCTATAGTATGCCCTACGGTAGGGGCTATAGCCCATGTTCAAAAATGATGAAAAACGAGGTAATTTTTTTTTTCAAATTTTCAAAAAACGATGGGCTATAACCCATGTTTTTGGAAATGTAAAAAAAAATTCAAATCCTCAAAAATGATGAAAAACGGCGTGCTATAATATGCCGTACGGTATAGGCTATAGCCCATGGTCAAAAATGATGAAAAACTAGGTAAAAAAAAAAATCAAATTTTCAAAAAACCATGGGCTATAACCCATGTTTTTTTTTTTTTTTCTTTTTTTTTAAATCCTCAAAAATGATGAAAAACGGCGTGCTATAATATGCCGTACGGTATAGGCTATAGCCCATGGTCAAAAATGATGAAAAACGAGGTTAAAAAAAAAATCAAATTTTCAAAAAACGATGGGCTATAACCCATGTTTTTGGAAATTTTTTATTTTTTTCAAATCCTCAAAAATGATGAAAAACGGCGTGCTATAGTATGCCCTACGGTAGGGGCTATAGCCCATGTTCAAAAATGATGAAAAACGAGGTTATTTTTTTTTTCAAATTTTCAAAAAACGATGGGCTATAACCCATGTTTTTGGAATTTTTTAATTTTTTTCAAATCCTCAAAAATGATGAAAAACGGCGTGCTATAATATGCCGTACGGTATAGGCTATAGCCCATGGTCAAAAATGATGAAAAACGAGGTTAAAAAAAAATCAAATTTTCAAAAAACGATGGGCTATAACCCATGTTTTTTGTTTTTTTTCATTTTTTTCAAATCCTCAAAAATGATGAAAAACAGCGTGCTATAATATGCCGTACGGTATAGGCTATAGCCCATGGTCAAAAATGATAAAAAACGAGGTTAAAAAAAAAATCTAAATTTCAAAAAACGATGGGCTATAACCCATGTTTTTGGAAATTTTTAATTTTTTTCAAATCCTCAAAAATGATGAAAAACGGCGTGCTATAGTATGCCCTACGGTAGGGGCTATAGCCCATGTTCAAAAATGATGAAAAACTAGGTTAAAAAAAAATTCAAAATTTCAAAAAACGATGGGCTATAACCCATGTTTTTGGATTTTTTCTTTTTTTTTTCAAATCCTCAAAAATGATGAAAAACGGCGTGCTATAATATGCCGTACGGTATAGGCTATAGCCCATGGTCAAAAATGATGAAAAACGAGGTTAATTTTTTTTTCAAAATTTCAAAAAACGATGGGCTATAACCCATGTTTTTGGAAATTTTTCATTTTTTTCAAATCCTCAAAAATGATGAAAAACTGCGTGCTATAATATGCCGTACGGTATAGGCTATAGCCCATGGTCAAAAATGATGAAAAACGAGGTTAATTTTTTTTTCCAAAATTTCAAAAAACAATGGGCTATAACCCATGTTTTTGGAAATTAAAAAAAAAATTCAAATCCTCAAAAATGATGAAAAACGGCGTGCTATAGTATGCCCTACGGTAGGGGCTATAGCCCATGTTCAAAAATGATGAAAAACGAGGTTAATTCTTTTTTCAAAATTTCAAAAAACGATGAGCTATAACCCATGTTTTTGAAATTTTGATTTTTTTTCAAATCCTCAAAAATTATGAAAAACGGCGTGCTATAGTATGCCCTACGGTAGGGGCTATAGCCCATGTTCAAAAATGATAAAAAACGAGGTTAAAAAAAAAGTTCAAAATTTAAAAAAACGATGGGCTATAACCCATGTTTTTGAAATTTAGAATTTTTTTCAAATCCTCAAAAATGATGAAAAACGGCGTGCTATAGTATGCCCTACGGTAGGGGCTATAGCCCATGTTCAAAAATGATGAAAAACGAGGTTAATTTTTTTTACAAAATTTCAAAAAACGATGGGCTATAACCCATGTTTTTGGAAAATTTTAATTTTTTTAAAATCCTCAAAAATGATGAAAAACGGCATGCTATAATATGCCGTACGGTATAGGCTATAGCCCATGGTCAAAAATGATGAAAAACGAGGTAAAAAAAAAAATCAAATTTTCAAAAAACGATGGGCTATAACCCATGTTTTTGGAATTTTTGTATTTTTTTCAAATCCTCAAAAATGATGAAAAACGGCGTGCTATAATCTGCCGTACGGTATAGGCTATAGCCCATGGTCAAAAATGATGAAAAACGAGGTTAATAATTTTTTTCAAATTTTCAAAAAACGATGGGCTATAACCCATGTTTGTTGTTTTTTTTTCATTTTTTTCAAATCCTCAAAAATGATGAAAAACGGCGTGCTATAATATGCTGTACGGTATAGGCTATAGCCCATGGTCAAAAATGATGAAAAACAAGGTTACATTTTTTTTTCAACATTTCAAAAAACGATGGGCTATAACCCATGTTTTTGAATTTTTAAATTTTTTTCAAATCCTCAAAAATGATGAAAAACGGCGTGCTATAGTATGCCCTACGGTAGGGGCTATAGCCCATGTTCAAAAATGATGAAAAACTAGGTTAAAAAAAAAATCAAAATTAAAAAAAACGATGGGCTATAACCCATGTTTTTGAAATTTAGAATTTTTTTCAAATCCTCAAAAATGATGAAAAACGCCGTGCTATAGTATGCCCTACGGTAGGGGCTATAGCCCATGTTCAAAAATGATGAAAAACGAGGTTAATTTTTTTTTCAACATTTCAAAAAACGATGGGCTATAACCCATGTTTTTGGAAATTTTTAATTTTTTTCAAATCCTCAAAAATGATGAAAAACGGCGTGCTATAGTATGCCCTACGGTAGGGGCTATAGCCCATGTTCAAAAATGATGAAAAACGAGGTTAATTTTTTTTTCAACATTTCAAAAAACGATGGGCTATAACCCATGTTTTTGGAATTTTTAAATTTTTTTCAAATCCTCAAAAATGATGAAAAACGGCGTGCTATAGTATGCCCTACGGTAGGGGCTATAGCCCATGTTCAAAAATGATGAAAAACGAGGTTAAAAAAAAAATCAAAATTTCAAAAAACGATGGGCTATAACCCATGTTTTTGGAAATGTTTCATTTTTTTCAAATCCTCAAAAATGATGAAAAACGGCGTTCTATAATATGCCGTACGGTATAGGCTATAGCCCATGGTCAAAAATGATGAAAAACGAGGTTAAAAAAAAAAATCAAATTTTCAAAAAACGATGGGCTATAACCCATGTTTGTTTGTTTTTTTCATTTTTTTCAAATCCTCAAAAATGATGAAAAACGGCGTGCTATAATATGCCGTACGGTATAGGCTATAGCCCATGGTCAAAAATGATGAAAAACGAGGTTAATTCTTTTTTTCCAAAATTTCAAAAAACAATGGGCTATAACCCATGTTTTTGGAAATTAAAAAAAAAATTCAAATCCTCAAAAATGATGAAAAACGGCGTGCTATAGTATGCCCTACGGTAGGGGCTATAGCCCATGTTCAAAAATGATCAAAAACGAGGTTAAAAAAAAAGTTCAAAATTTAAAAAAACGATGGGCTATAACCCATGTTTTTGAAATTTAGAATTTTTTTCAAATCCTCAAAAATGATGAAAAACGGCGTGCTATAGTATGCCCTACGGTAGGGGCTATAGCCCATGTTCAAAAATGATGAAAAACGAGGTTAATTTTTTTTACAAAATTTCAAAAAACGATGGGCTATAACCCATGTTTTTGGAAAATTTTAATTTTTTTCAAATCCTCAAAAATGATGAAAAACGGCATGCTATAATATGCCGTACGGTATAGGCTATAGCCCATGGTCAAAAATGATGAAAAACGAGGTAAAAAAAAAAATCAAAATTTCAAAAAACGATGGGCTATAACCCATGTTTTTGGAATTTTTGTATTTTTTTCAAATCCTCAAAAATGATGAAAAACGGCGTGCTATAATCTGCCGTACGGTATAGGCTATAGCCCATGGTCAAAAATGATGAAAAACGAGGTTAATAATTTTTTTCAAATTTTCAAAAAACGATGGGCTATAACCCATGTTTGTTGTTTTTTTTTCATTTTTTTCAAATCCTCAAAAATGATGAAAAACGGCGTGCTATAATATGCCGTACGGTATAGGCTATAGCCCATGGTCAAAAATGATGAAAAACAAGGTTACATTTTTTTTTCAACATTTCAAAAAACGATGGGCTATAACCCATGTTTTTGAATTTTTTTATTTTTTTCAAATCCTCAAAAATGATGAAAAACGGCGTGCTATAGTATGCCCTACGGTAGGGGCTATAGCCCATGTTCAAAAATGATGAAAAACTAGGTTAAAAAAAAAAATCTAAATTTAAAAAAACGATGGGCTATAACCCATGTTTTTGAAATTTAGAATTTTTTTCAAATCCTCAAAAATGATGAAAAACGCCGTGCTATAGTATGCCCTACGGTAGGGGCTATAGCCCATGTTCAAAAATGATGAAAAACGAGGTTAATTTTTTTTTCAACATTTCAAAAAACGATGGGCTATAACCCATGTTTTTGGAAATTTTTATTTTTTTTCAAATCCTCAAAAATGATGAAAAACGGCGTGCTATAGTATGCCCTACGGTAGGGGCTATAGCCCATGTTCAAAAATGATGAAAAACGAGGTTAAAAAAAAAATCAAAATTTCAAAAAACGATGGGCTATAACCCATGTTTTTGGAAATGTTTCATTTTTTTCAAATCCTCAAAAATGATGAAAAACGGCGTGCTATAATATGCCGTACGGTATAGGCTATAGCCCATGGTCAAAAATGATGAAAAACGAGGTTAAAAAAAAAATTCAAATTTTCAAAAAACGATGGGCTATAACCCATGTTTTTTTTTTTTTTCATTTTTTTCAAATCCTCAAAAATGATGAAAAACGGCGTGCTATAATATGCCGTACAGTATAGGCTATAGCCCATGGTCAAAAATGATGAAAAACGAGGTTAATTCTTTTTTTTCAAAATTTCAAAAAACAATGGGCTATAACCCATGTTTTTGGAAATTAAAAAAAAAATTCAAATCCTCAAAAATGATGAAAAACGGCGTGCTATAGTATGCCCTTACGGTAGGGGCTATAGCCCATGTTCAAAAATGATGAAAAACAAGGTTAATTTTTTTTTCAAAATTTCAAAAAACGATGAGCTATAACCCATGTTTTTGAAATTTTGAATTTTTTTCAAATCCTCAAAAATGATGAAAAACGGCGTGCTATAGTATGCCCTACGGTAGGGGCTATAGCCCATGTTCAAAAATGATGAAAAACGAGGTTAAAAAAAAATCAAATTTTCAAAAAACGATGGGCTATAACCCATGTTTTTGTTTTTTTTTCTTTTTTTTCAAATCCTCAAAAATGATGAAAAACAGCGTGCTATAATATGCCGTACGGTATAGGCTATAGCCCATGGTCAAAAATGATAAAAAACGAGGTTAAAAAAAAAATCTAAATTTCAAAAAACGATGGGCTATAACCCATGTTTTTGGAAATTTTTCATTTTTTTCAAATCCTCAAAAATGATGAAAAACGGCGTGCTATAGTATGCCCTACGGTAGGGGCTATAGCCCATGTTCAAAAATGATGAAAAACTAGGTTAAAAAAAAAATCAAAATTTCAAAAAACGATGGGCTATAACCCATGTTTTTGGATTTTTTTTTTTTTTTTCAAATCCTCAAAAATGATGAAAAACGGCGTGCTATAATATGCCGTACGGTATAGGCTATAGCCCATGGTCAAAAATGATGAAAAACGAGGTTAATTTTTTTTTCAAATTTTCAAAAAACGATGGGCTATAACCCATGTTTTTGGAAAATTTTAATTTTTTTCAAATCCTCAAAAATGATGAAAAACGGCATGCTATAATATGCCGTACGGTATAGGCTATAGCCCATGGTCAAAAATGATGAAAAACGAGGTAAAAAAAAAAATCAAAATTTCAAAAAACGATGGGCTATAACCCATGTTTTTGGAATTTTTGTATTTTTTTCAAATCCTCAAAAATGATGAAAAACGGCGTGCTATAATCTGCCGTACGGTATAGGCTATAGCCCATGGTCAAAAATGATGAAAAACGAGGTTAATAATTTTTTTCAAATTTTCAAAAAACGATGGGCTATAACCCATGTTTGTTGTTTTTTTTTCATTTTTTTCAAATCCTCAAAAATGATGAAAAACGGCGTGCTATAATATGCCGTACGGTATAGGCTATAGCCCATGGTCAAAAATGATGAAAAACAAGGTTACATTTTTTTTTCAACATTTCAAAAAACGATGGGCTATAACCCATGTTTTTGAATTTTTTTATTTTTTTCAAATCCTCAAAAATGATGAAAAACGGCGTGCTATAGTATGCCCTACGGTAGGGGCTATAGCCCATGTTCAAAAATGATGAAAAACTAGGTTAAAAAAAAAATCTAAATTTAAAAAAACGATGGGCTATAACCCATGTTTTTGAAATTTAGAATTTTTTTCAAATCCTCAAAAATGATGAAAAACGCCGTGCTATAGTATGCCCTACGGTAGGGGCTATAGCCCATGTTCAAAAATGATGAAAAACGAGGTTAATTTTTTTTTCAACATTTCAAAAAACGATGGGCTATAACCCATGTTTTTGGAAATTTTTAATTTTTTTCAAATCCTCAAAAATGATGAAAAACGGCGTGCTATAGTATGCCCTACGGTAGGGGCTATAGCCCATGTTCAAAAATGATGAAAAACGAGGTTAAAAAAAAAATCAAAATTTCAAAAAACGATGGGCTATAACCCATGTTTTTGGAAATGTTTCATTTTTTTCAAATCCTCAAAAATGATGAAAAACGGCGTGCTATAATATGCCGTACGGTATAGGCTATAGCCCATGGTCAAAAATGATGAAAAACGAGGTTAAAAAAAAAATTCAAATTTTCAAAAAACGATGGGCTATAACCCATGTTTTTTTTTTTTTTCATTTTTTTCAAATCCTCAAAAATGATGAAAAACGGCGTGCTATAATATGCCGTACAGTATAGGCTATAGCCCATGGTCAAAAATGATGAAAAACGAGGTTAATTCTTTTTTTTCAAAATTTCAAAAAACAATGGGCTATAACCCATGTTTTTGGAAATTAAAAAAAAAATTCAAATCCTCAAAAATGATGAAAAACGGCGTGCTATAGTATGCCCTTACGGTAGGGGCTATAGCCCATGTTCAAAAATGATGAAAAACAAGGTTAATTTTTTTTTCAAAATTTCAAAAAACGATGAGCTATAACCCATGTTTTTGAAATTTAGAATTTTTTTCAAATCCTCAAAAATGATGAAAAACGGCGTGCTATAGTATGCCCTACGGTAGGGGCTATAGCCCATGTTCAAAAATGATGAAAAACGAGGTTAAAAAAAAAATCAAATTTTCAAAAAACGATGGGCTATAACCCATGTTTTTGTTTTTTTTTCTTTTTTTTCAAATCCTCAAAAATGATGAAAAACAGCGTGCTATAATATGCCGTACGGTATAGGCTATAGCCCATGGTCAAAAATGATGAAAAACGAGGTTAATTTTTTTTTCAAAATTTCAAAAAACGATGGGCTATAACCCATGTTTTTGGAAATTTTTCATTTTTTTCAAATCCTCAAAAATGATGAAAAACAGCGTGCTATAATATGCCGTACGGTATAGGCTATAGCCCATGGTCAAAAATGATGAAAAACAAGGTTAATTTTTTTTCTTCAAATTTTCAAAAAACAATGGGCTATAACCCATGTTTTTGAAAAAAAATAATAATAATCAAATCCTCAAAAATGATGAAAAACGGCGTGCTATAGTATGCCCTACGGTAGGGGCTATAGCCCATGTTCAAAAATGATGAAAAACTAGGTAAATTTTTTTTTCAAAATTTCAAAAAACGATGGGCTATAACCCATGTTTTTGGAAATTTTTAATTTTTTTCAAATCCTCAAAGATTATGAAAAACGGCGTGCTATAATATGCCGTACGGTATAGGCTATAGCCCATGGTCAAAAATGATGAAAAACGAGGTTAATTTTTTTTTCAAATTTTCAAAAAACGATGGGCTATAACCCATGTTTTTGGAAATGTAAAAAAAAATTCAAATCCTCAAAAATGATGAAAAACGGCGTGCTATAATATGCCGTACGGTATAGGCTATAGCCCATGGTCAAAAATGATGAAAAACGAGGTAAAAAAAAAAATCAAATTTTCAAAAAACGATGGGCTATAACCCATGTTTTTTTTTTTTTTTCATTTTTTTTAAATCCTCAAAAATGATGAAAAACGGCGTGCTATAATATGCCGTACGGTATAGGCTATAGCCCATGGTCAAAAATGATGAAAAACGAGGTTAAAAAAAAAATCAAATTTTCAAAAAACGATGGGCTATAACCCATGTTTTTGGAATTTTTGTATTTTTTTCAAATCCTCAAAAATGATGAAAAACGGCGTGCTATAATCTGCCGTACGGTATAGGCTATAGCCCATGGTCAAAAATGATGAAAAACGAGGTTAATAATTTTTTTCAAATTTTCAAAAAACGATGGGCTATAACCCATGTTTGTTGTTTTTTTTTAATTTTTTTCAAATCCTCAAAAATGATGAAAAACGGCGTGCTATAATATGCCGTACGGTATAGGCTATAGCCCATGGTCAAAAATGATGAAAAACAAGGTTACATTTTTTTTTCAACATTTCAAAAAACGATGGGCTATAACCCATGTTTTTGAATTTTTTTATTTTTTTCAAATCCTCAAAAATGATGAAAAACGGCGTGCTATAGTATGCCCTACGGTAGGGGCTATAGCCCATGTTCAAAAATGATGAAAAACTAGGTTAAAAAAAAAAATCAAAATTAAAAAAAACGATGGGCTATAACCCATGTTTTTGAAATTTTGAATTTTTTTCAAATCCTCAAAAATTATGAAAAACGCTGTGCTATAGTATGCCCTACGGTAGGGGCTATAGCCCATGTTCAAAAATGATGAAAAACGAGGTTAATTTTTTTTTCAACATTTCAAAAAACGATGGGCTATAACCCATGTTTTTGGAAATTTTTCATTTTTTTTAAATCCTCAAAAATGATGAAAAACGGCGTGCTATAATATGCCGTACGGTATAGGCTATAGCCCATGGTCAAAAATGATGAAAAACGAGGTTAAAAAAAAAATCAAATTTTCAAAAAACGATGGGCTATAACCCATGTTTTTGGAATTTTTGTATTTTTTTCAAATCCTCAAAAATGATGAAAAACGGCGTGCTATAATCTGCCGTACGGTATAGGCTATAGCCCATGGTCAAAAATGATGAAAAACGAGGTTAATAATTTTTTTCAAATTTTCAAAAAACGATGGGCTATAACCCATGTTTTTGAAATTTTGAATTTTTTTCAAATCCTCAAAAATGATGAAAAACGGCGTGCTATAGTATGCCCTACGGTAGGGGCTATAGCCCATGTTCAAAAATGATGAAAAACTAGGTTAAAAAAAAATTCAAAATTTCAAAAAACGATGGGCTATAACCCATGTTTTTGGATTTTTTTTTTTTTTTTCAAATCCTCAAAAATGATGAAAAACGGCGTGCTATAATATGCCGTACGGTATAGGCTATAGCCCATGGTCAAAAATGATGAAAAACGAGGTTAATTTTTTTTTCAAAATTTCAAAAAACGATGGGCTATAACCCATGTTTTTGGAAATTTTTCATTTTTTTTTAATCCTCAAAAATGATGAAAAACGGCGTGCTATAATCTGCCGTACGGTATAGGCTATAGCCCATGGTCAAAAATGATGAAAAACGAGGTTAATAATTTTTTTCAAATTTTCAAAAAACGATGGGCTATAACCCATGTTTTTGAAATTTTGAATTTTTTTCAAATCCTCAAAAATGATGAAAAACGGCGTGCTATAGTATGCCCTACGGTAGGGGCTATAGCCCATGTTCAAAAATGATGAAAAACTAGGTTAAAAAAAAATTCAAAATTTCAAAAAACGATGGGCTATAACCCATGTTTTTGGATTTTTTTTTTTTTTTTTCAAATCCTCAAAAATGATGAAAAACGGCGTGCTATAATATGCCGTACGGTATAGGCTATAGCCCATGGTCAAAAATGATGAAAAACGAGGTTAATTTTTTTTTCAAAATTTCAAAAAACGATGGGCTATAACCCATGTTTTTGGAAATTTTTCATTTTTTTCAAATCCTCAAAAATGATGAAAAACTGCGTGCTATAATATGCCGTACGGTATAGGCTATAGCCCATGGTCAAAAATGATGAAAAACAAGGTTAATTTTTTTTTCTTCAAATTTTCAAAAAACAATGGGCTATAACCCATGTTTAAAAAAAAAAAAAAAAATCAAATCCTCAAAAATGATGAAAAACGGCGTGCTATAGTATGCCCTACGGTAGGGGCTATAGCCCATGTTCAAAAATGATGAAAAACGAGGTAAATTTTTTTTTCAAAATTTCAAAAAACGATGGGCTATAACCCATGTTTTTGAAATTTTGATTTTTTTTCAAATCCTCAAAAATGATGAAAAACGGCGTGCTATAGTATGCCCTACGGTAGAGGCTATAGCCCATGTTCAAAAATGTTAAAAAACGAGGTTAAAAAAAATGTTCAAAATTTTAAAAAACCGATGGGCTATAACCCATGTTTTTGAATTTTTGAATTTTTTTCAAATCCTCAAAAATGATGAAAAACGGCGTGCTATAGTATGCCCTACGGTAGGGGCTATAGCCCATGTTCAAAAATGATGAAAAACGAGGTAATTTTTTTTTTCAAATTTTCAAAAAACGATGGGCTATAACCCATGTTTTTGGAAATGTAAAAAAAAATTCAAATCCTCAAAAATGATGAAAAACGGCGTGCTATAATATGCCGTACGGTATAGGCTATAGCCCATGGTCAAAAATGATGAAAAACTAGGTAAAAAAAAAAATCAAATTTTCAAAAAACCATGGGCTATAACCCATGTTTTTTTTTTTTTTTCTTTTTTTTTAAATCCTCAAAAATGATGAAAAACGGCGTGCTATAATATGCCGTACGGTATAGGCTATAGCCCATGGTCAAAAATGATGAAAAACGAGGTTAAAAAAAAAATCAAATTTTCAAAAAACGATGGGCTATAGACCGATTCCGTACCGGTTTCATGGTTGCAGCCTACGTATTTCCTGTAGGCGGACTCGACATAGCTGCGGGAGTAAAACCCTCACCAGGCGCACCTCTTCCACTACAGTGAACGGCAGAGTGACTGATGTTAGTTTGCCTCAAACTTTACTCCTTTACCTGCTTTTTTACTAACACTAACATTACAAAAATGCCCAGAACATCGAGATGAACCTGTGTAGTTTATGGCTGCTCCAACAGTAGTGGCAACATAAAAAAAAAAAAAAAAAAACGGAATGTCTAATATCCACCTCGGTGGCGGAGACCAGAGCCATTGAGTAATGGTTGAGACAAAGCAGTGAAGGGTCCTGAAAGATACGTAATTTCCCAATACCCAATCTTTCTGTTTTATGAACACAAGGCTGCTGTATTTTATACCTCATACTAAGCATTTAAAGTATGAGGTATAAAGTACAGCAGCCTTGTGTTAATAAACAGAAAGATTTGGTATTGGGTAAGACTTGCGTTATGTATCTTTCACTGCTTTGTCTCAACCATTACTCAATGGCTCTGGTCTCCGCCACAGCGGTGGATATTAGACATTCCGTTTTTTTTTTTTTTTTATGTTGCCACTACTGTTGGAGCAGCCATAAACTACACAGGTTCATCTCGATGTTCTGGGCATCTTTGTAATGTTAGTGTTAGTAAAAAAGCAGGTAAAGGAGTAAAGTTTGAGGCAAACTAACATCAGTCACTCTGCCGTTCACTGTAGTGGAAGAGGTGCGCCTGGTGAGGGTTTTACTCCCGCAGCTATGTCGAGTCCGCCTACAGGAAATACGTAGGCTGCGACCATGAAACCGGTACGGAATCGGTCTATAACCCATGTTTTTGGAAATTTTTTATTTTTTTCAAATCCTCAAAAATGATGAAAAACGGCGTGCTATAGTATGCCCTACGGTAGGGGCTATAGCCCATGTTCAAAAATGATGAAAAACGAGGTTATTTTTTTTTTCAAATTTTCAAAAAACGATGGGCTATAACCCATGTTTTTGGAATTTTTTAATTTTTTTCAAATCCTCAAAAATGATGAAAAACGGCGTGCTATAATATGCCGTACGGTATAGGCTATAGCCCATGGTCAAAAATGATGAAAAACGAGGTTAAAAAAAAATCAAATTTTCAAAAAACGATGGGCTATAACCCATGTTTTTTGTTTTTTTTCATTTTTTTCAAATCCTCAAAAATGATGAAAAACAGCGTGCTATAATATGCCGTACGGTATAGGCTATAGCCCATGGTCAAAAATGATAAAAAACGAGGTTAAAAAAAAAAATCTAAATTTCAAAAAACGATGGGCTATAACCCATGTTTTTGGAAATTTTTAATTTTTTTCAAATCCTCAAAAATGATGAAAAACGGCGTGCTATAGTATGCCCTACGGTAGGGGCTATAGCCCATGTTCAAAAATGATGAAAAACTAGGTTAAAAAAAAATTCAAAATTTCAAAAAACGATGGGCTATAACCCATGTTTTTGGATTTTTTCTTTTTTTTTTCAAATCCTCAAAAATGATGAAAAACGGCGTGCTATAATATGCCGTACGGTATAGGCTATAGCCCATGGTCAAAAATGATGAAAAACGAGGTTAATTTTTTTTTCAAAATTTCAAAAAACGATGGGCTATAACCCATGTTTTTGGAAATTTTTCATTTTTTTCAAATCCTCAAAAATGATGAAAAACTGCGTGCTATAATATGCCGTACGGTATAGGCTATAGCCCATGGTCAAAAATGATGAAAAACAAGGTTAATTTTTTTTTCTTCAAATTTTCAAAAAACAATGGGCTATAACCCATGTTTTTGAAAAAAAAAAAAAATCAAATCCTCAAAAATGATGAAAAACGGCGTGCTATAGTATGCCCTACGGTAGGGGCTATAGCCCATGTTCAAAAATGATGAAAAACGAGGTAAATTTTTTTTTCAAAATTTCAAAAAACGATGGGCTATAACCCATGTTTTTGAAATTTTGATTTTTTTTCAAATCCTCAAAAATGATGAAAAACGGCGTGCTATAGTATGCCCTACGGTAGAGGCTATAGCCCATGTTCAAAAATGTTAAAAAACGAGGTTAAAAAAAATGTTCAAAATTTTAAAAAACCGATGGGCTATAACCCATGTTTTAGAATTTTTGAATTTTTTTCAAATCCTCAAAAATGATGAAAAACGGCGTGCTATAGTATGCCCTACGGTAGGGGCTATAGCCCATGTTCAAAAATGATGAAAAACGAGGTAAATTTTTTTTTCAAATTTTCAAAAAACGATGGGCTATAACCCATGTTTTTGGAAATGTAAAAAAAAATTCAAATCCTCAAAAATGATGAAAAACGGCGTGCTATAATATGCCGTACGGTATAGGCTATAGCCCATGGTCAAAAATGATGAAAAACTAGGTAAAAAAAAAATCAAATTTTCAAAAAACCATGGGCTATAACCCATGTTTTTGGAAATTTTTTATTTTTTTCAAATCCTCAAAAATGATGAAAAACGGCGTGCTATAGTATGCCCTACGGTAGGGGCTATAGCCCATGTTCAAAAATGATGAAAAACGAGGTTATTTTTTTTTTCAAAATTTCAAAAAACGATGGGCTATAACCCATGTTTTTGGAAATTTTTAATTTTTTTCAAATCCTCAAAAATGATGAAAAACGGCGTGCTATAATATGCCGTACGGTATAGGCTATAGCCCATGGTCAAAAATGATGAAAAACGAGGTTAAAAAAAAAATCAAATTTTCAAAAAACGATGGGCTATAACCCATGTTTTTGGAAATTTTTTATTTTTTTCAAATCCTCAAAAATGATGAAAAACGGCGTGCTATAATATGCCGTACGGTATAGGCTATAGCCCATGGTCAAAAATGATGAAAAACGAGGTTAATTTTTTTTTCAAAATTTCAAAAAACGATGGGCTATAACCCATGTTTTTGGAAATTTTTTATTTTTTTCAAATCCTCAAAAATGATGAAAAACGGCGTGCTATAGTATGCCCTACGGTAGGGGCTATAGCCCATGTTCAAAAATGATGAAAAACGAGGTTATTTTTTTTTTCAAATTTTCAAAAAACGATGGGCTATAACCCATGTTTTTGGAATTTTTTAATTTTTTTCAAATCCTCAAAAATGATGAAAAACGGCGTGCTATAATATGCCGTACGGTATAGGCTATAGCCCATGGTCAAAAATGATGAAAAACGAGGTTAAAAAAAAATCAAATTTTCAAAAAACGATGGGCTATAACCCATGTTTTTTGTTTTTTTTCATTTTTTTCAAATCCTCAAAAATGATGAAAAACAGCGTGCTATAATATGCCGTACGGTATAGGCTATAGCCCATGGTCAAAAATGATAAAAAACGAGGTTAAAAAAAAAAATCTAAATTTCAAAAAACGATGGGCTATAACCCATGTTTTTGGAAATTTTTAATTTTTTTCAAATCCTCAAAAATGATGAAAAACGGCGTGCTATAGTATGCCCTACGGTAGGGGCTATAGCCCATGTTCAAAAATGATGAAAAACTAGGTTAAAAAAAAATTCAAAATTTCAAAAAACGATGGGCTATAACCCATGTTTTTGGATTTTTTTTTTTTTTTTCAAATCCTCAAAAATGATGAAAAACGGCGTGCTATAATATGCCGTACGGTATAGGCTATAGCCCATGGTCAAAAATGATGAAAAACGAGGTTAATTTTTTTTTCAAAATTTCAAAAAACGATGGGCTATAACCCATGTTTTTGGAAATTTTTCATTTTTTTCAAATCCTCAAAAATGATGAAAAACTGCGTGCTATAATATGCCGTACGGTATAGGCTATAGCCCATGGTCAAAAATGATGAAAAACAAGGTTAATTTTTTTTTCTTCAAATTTTCAAAAAACAATGGGCTATAACCCATGTTTTTGAAAAAAAAAAAAAATCTAATCCTCAAAAATGATGAAAAACGGCGTGCTATAGTATGCCCTACGGTAGGGGCTATAGCCCATGTTCAAAAATGATGAAAAACGAGGTAAATTTTTTTTTCAAAATTTCAAAAAACGATGGGCTATAACCCATGTTTTTGAAATTTTGATTTTTTTTCAAATCCTCAAAAATGATGAAAAACGGCGTGCTATAGTATGCCCTACGGTAGAGGCTATAGCCCATGTTCAAAAATGTTAAAAAACGAGGTTAAAAAAAATGTTCAAAATTTTAAAAAACCGATGGGCTATAACCCATGTTTTTGAATTTTTGAATTTTTTTCAAATCCTCAAAAATGATGAAAAACGGCGTGCTATAGTATGCCCTACGGTAGGGGCTATAGCCCATGTTCAAAAATGATGAAAAACGAGGTAATTTTTTTTTTCAAATTTTCAAAAAACGATGGGCTATAACCCATGTTTTTGGAAATGTAAAAAAAAATTCAAATCCTCAAAAATGATGAAAAACGGCGTGCTATAATATGCCGTACGGTATAGGCTATAGCCCATGGTCAAAAATGATGAAAAACTAGGTAAAAAAAAAAATCAAATTTTCAAAAAACCATGGGCTATAACCCATGTTTTTTTTTTTTTTTCATTTTTTTTAAATCCTCAAAAATGATGAAAAACGGCGTGCTATAATATGCCGTACGGTATAGGCTATAGCCCATGGTCAAAAATGATGAAAAACGAGGTTAAAAAAAAAATCAAATTTTCAAAAAACGATGGGCTATAACCCATGTTTTTGGAAATTTTTTATTTTTTTCAAATCCTCAAAAATGATGAAAAACGGCGTGCTATAGTATGCCCTACGGTAGGGGCTATAGCCCATGTTCAAAAATGATGAAAAACGAGGTTATTTTTTTTTTCAAATTTTCAAAAAACGATGGGCTATAACCCATGTTTTTGGAAATTTTTAATTTTTTTCAAATCCTCAAAAATGATGAAAAACGGCGTGCTATAATATGCCGTACGGTATAGGCTATAGCCCATGGTCAAAAATGATGAAAAACGAGGTTAAAAAAAAAATCAAATTTTCAAAAAACGATGGGCTATAACCCATGTTTTTGGAAATTTTTTATTTTTTTCAAATCCTCAAAAATGATGAAAAACGGCGTGCTATAATATGCCGTACGGTATAGGCTATAGCCCATGGTCAAAAATGATGAAAAACGAGGTTAATTTTTTTTTCAAAATTTCAAAAAACGATGGGCTATAACCCATGTTTTTGGAAATTTTTCATTTTTTTCAAATCCTCAAAAATGATGAAAAACTGCGTGCTATAATATGCCGTACGGTATAGGCTATAGCCCATGGTCAAAAATGATGAAAAACAAGGTTAATTTTTTTTTCTTCAAATTTTCAAAAAACAATGGGCTATAACCCATGTTTTTGAAAAAAAAAAAAAATCAAATCCTCAAAAATGATGAAAAACGGCGTGCTATAGTATGCCCTACGGTAGGGGCTATAGCCCATGTTCAAAAATGATGAAAAACGAGGTAAATTTTTTTTTCAAAATTTCAAAAAACGATGGGCTATAACCCATGTTTTTGAAATTTTGATTTTTTTTCAAATCCTCAAAAATGATGAAAAACGGCGTGCTATAGTATGCCCTACGGTAGAGGCTATAGCCCATGTTCAAAAATGTTAAAAAACGAGGTTAAAAAAAATGTTCAAAATTTTAAAAAACCGATGGGCTATAACCCATGTTTTTGAATTTTTGAATTTTTTTCAAATCCTCAAAAATGATGAAAAACGGCGTGCTATAGTATGCCCTACGGTAGGGGCTATAGCCCATGTTCAAAAATGATGAAAAACGAGGTTAATTTTTTTTTCAAATTTTCAAAAAACGATGGGCTATAACCCATGTTTTTGGAAATGTAAAAAAAAATTCAAATCCTCAAAAATGATGAAAAACGGCGTGCTATAATATGCCGTACGGTATAGGCTATAGCCCATGGTCAAAAATGATGAAAAACTAGGTAAAAAAAAAAATCAAATTTTCAAAAAACCATGGGCTATAACCCATGTTTTTTTTTTTTTTTCATTTTTTTTAAATCCTCAAAAATGATGAAAAACGGCGTGCTATAATATGCCGTACGGTATAGGCTATAGCCCATGGTCAAAAATGATGAAAAACGAGGTTAAAAAAAAAATCAAATTTTCAAAAAACGATGGGCTATAACCCATGTTTTTGGAAATTTTTTATTTTTTTCAAATCCTCAAAAATGATGAAAAACGGCGTGCTATAGTATGCCCTACGGTAGGGGCTATAGCCCATGTTCAAAAATGATGAAAAACGAGGTTATTTTTTTTTTCAAATTTTCAAAAAACGATGGGCTATAACCCATGTTTTTGGAAATTTTTAATTTTTTTCAAATCCTCAAAAATGATGAAAAACGGCGTGCTATAATATGCCGTACGGTATAGGCTATAGCCCATGGTCAAAAATGATGAAAAACGAGGTTAAAAAAAAAATCTAATTTTCAAAAAACGATGGGCTATAACCCATGTTTTGTTTTTTTTTTCATTTTTTTCAAATCCTCAAAAATGATGAAAAACGGCGTGCTATAATATGCCGTACGGTATAGGCTATAGCCCATGGTCAAAAATGATGAAAAACGAGGTTAAGTTTTGTTTTCAAAATTTCAAAAAACTATGTTTTTAACCCATGTGACCCCCGTGTGGAGCAGATCTCTGTATCAACCTGCCTGACCCCCGTGTGGAGCAGATCTCTGTATCAACCTGCCTGAGACCCCCGTGTGGAGCAGATCTCTCTCTATGCAGACATTACACCCTTCACAGGGCTCTTTGTGCTCTTTCATTTTGTCTTTTGTCGCCGGCTGAATTTGTCAATTTGAACAGGCAAAGTTGAGAGATTGGAGAGAGGGATGTAAACGGAAGGGTACACAGAAAAAAAGGGGAGCAAAGACAGAAGGAGAGAGAGTTGGGGCCATGGGGATACTGTTGTGCATGCATGCGCGTTTTGTGTAGGCTGTGTGTGTGTGTGTGTGTGTGTGTGTGTGTGTGTGTGTGTGTGTGTGTGTGTGTGTGTGTGTGTGTGTTTGTGTGTGTGTGCGTGCGTGCGTGCGTGCGTGCGTGCGTGCGTGCGTGCGTGCGTGCGTGCGTGCGTGCGTGCGTGAGAGAGAGAGAGGGAGAGAAGAGAAATATGGTGACAGCCATCCATTTGACCCGGGCCGTTGAGTGGGTGCAGTCTGGCTTGTCAAATCTCTGTGCTAACAGTGAATAGCCATATCTGTTCTGAGCACAGAGGGGTGTCATGCACTATGGTTTCATGGTTCAGGATAAGGCTGGATAAAGCCATTGGCTGAATGACACACCGACAGCCTCTCTCTCTCTCTCTCTCTCTCTCTCTCTCTCTCTCATTTTTTTCTCCCTGTCTCGCATGAGTCTTGTGACTGGAAATAGCAGGGCAGTGGAGGACCTATTTAAAACTGTTGAAAATGCAGGCCTTTTTTATTATGCATTGCGTGTATCTTAGAGCATGGCAATATATCAATATTTTATCTCATGATATGAGACTAGATAATCATCTTGGATTTTTATATAAAAAATTCAAAATATGATACAGCATAGGTGATTAGGTGTTATTTCCTCCTTGGTTTTAATAACTTTAAAATGCCATATTCTCCTTTCAAAAATAGCAACCACGTACGTGTGGGAAATGTTTTGCTATTTTAGAGTTCAGGCTGCCCACTGATATGCCCACATATATATGGAGATACTGTATCTGTAGCTGTCAGTCCATATATGGCGCTGATTGATTTGTTTGTCCGCCAGCTCCCCCACCAGCCGGTCCTCCCTTATGACAATTTTATAAGATAAAATAAAAATGTAATATTGTCATTACAATACGATATTAACCATCGTCAATATATCAAGGTATTTGGTAAATACTATCTGTGTGTGCGTGCGTGCGTGCATGTGTGCACATGTGTCCATGTCCATCCCCAACATTATGGTATATGGAAACCTACAAGATTAAGGCATCAATAGCTGTTCTGTCTATTCACAGCTTCGGTCATAATTCTTTGATACTCATATCAACAATTTGTTTAATTATTGTCAATGCCAATAATAACTACTTACCTGAAAGATTTGGTCAAATTTCACTAGACCTCGCTGCAAGGTTAAGAAGGTATGGATGTTTGAATACGTTTACGAATTAAAAATTTCTCTAGGGTCTATTTTGTCCTATAGACTTTTTAAACAATCCACACTTTAAAATGTATTATGCAATGATAAAGGAGCTTTGATCGTGTATAATGGCTCAGTGACATTGTTTGTTTGACTATAATTATGAAATATGTAATTTCATGTCCAAGTAGATTTTTCAAATGTACTGGTGAGTTTAATCCAATGGCTTCCTCCAAAAAAAAGGAAGCTGCAGGCAGTAAGCCTAATGTCAAGTGTACATAGCCATATGGGTCATAGGTCATAATCTAGTCGATGTGCACGACGGAACACCATGGTCCTTCAAGCTTGATGCAATTTTATCTAACTCATGACCTGCTGTATATGTCACACATGTCATATCCATGCTCTCTTTTTGTATTTCTCTGCTATGTTGACTTAAACAATCACACCTGTGTGAAGTGAGGGGCGCTAATATATTAAAGTCTAACTCATGTTGATTAGGATTAGGTGATGTAATGGTGATGTAAAACAAACGGTGCCAACTCTAACATTAAATGCCATTAACAATAAAGAGACAATATGACGTAATGAGGATCAATATGGCATTTTTTAAACAAACATTGAACTACAAACATTAAACCTTTATATAGGAGGGGAGGACTATAGCCTGCATGATTAAGGAGTTACGTTTGGTGCCCTCACTGAGAGAGAATCCTGTTTCTCCCTTGCAGATTAAACCTTGTACCCTGTGATTATTAGACAATGAGAGTCCCTCTCTCCCTCCCTCTCCACGCCACTGTAATATCCCCTCATGCATACATACAGCACCTATTACAGGCTCATTACCCAGAATCATAGAGGAATTAGACTCCTGCCCTGTGACAATAGCTCTGAGAATATGCCTTTTTTTGCTCCGGAGTCAGGGGTTAAGATACCAATCAAAATAACCAAGCAGATGTATTAAGACATTTTAATATTGGCCATTGTGGGAGGCCTAGAGAATTGTAATCTCTCTTGCCCCCAAGGCAACTTTTGATAGCAGTCTCCAGAAGGGGGGCCGGTGTGCGAGGAATTGACGTAGCCTGTGGCGTTTGTAGCCTATAATTGTGTCGGCTCCTTGAATAGTTTTCATGCTCAACACTTTGACGTCTTTTTTTCTTCTGCCCTTGGTTTCATTGTTCACAAGTTTGCTTTGGTTCAGTTCTCCCACACAACACCAAGTGCCACATTTTCACATCCTCTTTAGGCTATCAAATCAGTCCTAGTCCCTGCTCAAACTCTTAAACTAAGCTACTGCAACTGGACTATTTTCCCTGTTAGCTTTCAGTGCTGGACATATAGTAGGGTCAGGTGTGCCTGTGGTGTATAGCCTAATATGATGTTTAACCAGCAGGGGGGGCCAATGATAAATACTCAGCTCTGAGGCCAGGTGAATAGCTCTGTCTAACATAGAGACTTAAGATAATTATCTCAATTCTAGTATAAAACGCTATTTTGCATATTTTTACACAAATAAATGATGTTCATCTCACACCCTCGCAGGTCTTTCTTTCTCTCTACCGCCCTCTCTTGCTATTCCTCCCTGTGCCACACATCCCTTTCTGTGCCCTCTCTCCCCCCACACACACCTCTCGGTGGTCTTCATGTCCTCTCGGAGGGTTCAAGCTAATGACTAGTGACAGTCCACTGAGGGGAGCGAGCTGTTTGCAGTCAGCAGTGCGTTTGTTGGTAATTATTTTCCAGAGTGTCACATTAGTGTCACCCTGCATGGCTGTGTGAGTGGGAGCGGCAGAGAGAGGGGGTCTGGGGGGGCCGGGGGGTGAGAGCAGAGGGTTGCAATGTAGGGTGGAAGTTGTGTGTTCATGTATTTTTGTGTTGGCATGTACTGGAGTTGGCGTGTGTGTGCGCGTGTGTGCGTGTGTATACTTGTATTGCTATA
The DNA here is from genome assembly GCF_964188405.1 of Protomyctophum parallelum. Taxonomy (NCBI): domain Eukaryota; kingdom Metazoa; phylum Chordata; class Actinopteri; order Myctophiformes; family Myctophidae; genus Protomyctophum; species Protomyctophum parallelum. Next base: position 16,919,637 of record NC_139701.1, on the reverse strand, counting down.
CACTGTGAGGGCCAAATGTCCCCACAAATGAAAATCAAATGTTATCCTCAGAAGAAATGGATACAAAAATGTTAGATTTGGGGTTGATTTATTCGTATTTGTGTGACACTGTCACACACCCAACATTTCTGATCTAAAATGTCGCAATCTTGTGAGCTTGTAGATCAGCTATTGTGGGTATATGACACCAGTCCAGCATGCAATTAGACTCTGACTCGAGGGTTATGGTTGAAAATATACATAACGTAAAACATAAAACATAAAAGTACTTGTCCTACAATGGCGATGTCCTCACAAGTACAGTAATACAAACGTACGTGTGTGTGTGTGTGTGTGTGTGTGTGTGTGTGTGTGTGTGTGTGTGTGTGTGTGTGTGTGTGTGTGTGTGTGTGCGTGCGCGTGCGTGCGCACGTGTGTGTGAGGCGGGCAGGGGTTGTTGACAACCACTGCTGTCAGTGCTTCTCACTGTCCAGCGTTTGGCTGCAGAGCGCTAGAGCACAAGGACAGGAGTGAGTGAAGGCCAATGGAATCCTCTCATAATATTGCTATTGCTTTTAGCTCCGGGTGCGTCTGTCCTGCTAATGTGCATAGATCTTAAATAAGCGTTGTCTTAAACAGTATATAACAGTATGAGACAGTGGAGTCCCTGAAGCCGGGCAGCCGATGTTGACCGTTCCTGTTATTGTAGAAACAGTTTGAATCCTGGCATCCAAGTAGACAACCCAGGTCAGGTGAATTCTACTTGAGTGGTGACGACTCGAGGGGGGGGGGGGGTCCAACAAGCAAACAGTATTGGCCCAATGACACGTCTGTGAAAACAGACCCTATGCGCGTGTGTGTGTGTGTGTGCGCGTGTGCTTGTGTGTGTGTGCGTGCACGTGGGCAGTCACCAGCTCCCATGGGAGGAAGCGATCAATGATTGAGACCATAATGCACCTCTCTGTATTCCTCGTCACATTCACGCTCACTGGCTGCTTTGGGGAGCTGTCACACACACACACACACGCACGCATGCATCGTGTGTTCGACAGCTCATCTCTCACACGCTCCCTTCCACTCCATCTTGTAACTGTCTGGTCGATGGCCTCTCTCTCGCTCTCTCTCTCTCTCTCTCTCTCTCTCACACACACACACACACACACACACACACACACACACACACACACACACACACACACACTTCCACTGCTCAGTCTGCGGCAGACTGTTCTGGCGCTGTCTCTCTCTCCTTATGTTAATATAGTTAGCTAACCTCTCTCTCTCTCCATGGCACTGCTACTAGCACACTGTCTCTATGTTGATATACTGGGGGAGCGGGGAGCACCACTCCACTTCCAGCACACTGAGAACTCTCCATCTCTGACACTGTCTACGCAGTCAGATCCTCCATGTTAAGCTCACTCAGAGTGTAAGATTGTGACCAAATGGACCTGCAAGAGTGCATTTGGTTACATCCGGACCGTACACTCTCAAGAGTTAAAATTTGATAAAGGAGGATTAACACTTTTATAAACACATTTGACTGTTTACATCCTATTACAGTAATATGATTATAGGCGTGAAGGTATAGCACATTAGGGGTTTATTATTATTGTTATGAGACATAATTGTTGTATGTACAGTAGGCCTATATCTGTTTTTGATGGTTTTGCAACTTATCAGTCTTTACCAAGTAATGGTTTCAAATTTTTTAATTATCTGTTCTATGCTGATCTTGTACGACACAGGTAATAAACTCAAGGCTCTCCGGCAAGGAATTGCGAGTCTCCTCGTGAACGGCAATCATCACTAATGAGTCTCTGTACAAATCATTTTAGCCGAAATAATGTTTACTGCAGGCTCCTGAAGGTGAGAGGATGTGGGGAAGGAAGAGAGGAGAAAAGACACAATGACTTGACTATTTACCACTCACCTTCCACCCCTCCAATTAGCCAGTGAGAAAGTTAAAAGACTCTGCTGATGACCTCTGGCATCCTAATAAAGGAAGTGGTGAAGTCTCATCAAGCCGCACTTATTTAATTTCAACCCCTTTGCAGTAGCTTACAGAACTACTACTAGAAATGTAACTAATTTAACTAGATCAATCATTCAGTGTGTACTGTAGCTGACGGACACTGTACAAACATATTGTTGATACTAGTCCTGTCCACTATCCACTATATCCCCATATTACTGGTGATAGATTGTCCATGATACATGTATTGATATGAAAAGTTTGTACATTATGCTGATCTAGTCAGTGCATGTGCAGATAGCTATGCCAGACTTCTATTATTTATAATATATTTTTGAGGGGGCGCAAGCCCCTCCTATATTCAGCTATAGTGTAGATTTTGGTCCTACACAAAGTACAATTTACGTCATAATTATGTAGACTAGCAAATCTGCATTTTTTTTCCTGCACAAAGTTTACATTCCCATTGACAATGAATGGATGATGTACGATGATAAGTGCGCCCCTCACTTCACACGGTTGTGATTTTTTGTTTAGTTTTAGTTATTGTGGTCCATGTGGTCCATGCCTGGTTCATGACTACTCCGGTTCTGCTATGCCATCACCTCAATTTCCCTTGGGATCAATAAAGGTCAGTCAGTCAGTCAGTCTACATCGGTCTGTACAGTAGGCCTACATACATGTCACAGTGTGTGTGAAGTGTGGACCCATAGGCACCTTACCAGGCAGGCGGGTCAAGTCCAATAACATTTATTTAACAAAGGCTTGATGAAGGACATAACAGCATGGCACGATGCAGAACAGCAGATGCTGAACACAGCGGAGCACAATGTCATGTCTATAATCAAGCAGTGAGTGTACAGAGTGAATCCATTATACAGGCTACAAGATGATTGCTGAAATGACTACAGGTGAGCAGTAGTCACTGCTCACCTGTAGCCCTGCTCACCTGTAGTCCTGCTCACCTGTAGTCCTGCAGGGCTGATGAGGAGAGCTGCATTGCAATGGGTGCAGAAAGCAGGCACAGAGACAGACAAATAGACAAAACATATTCACAGAGTGCACTAATGCAGGATAGACATAGGAAGAAAGCATGACATGCGAAACTTCTCTACAAAAAACATGTTGTGGATTGTATGAAAGTTGAGAGAGACCGAACTGTACTGTTAAACTCATTGGAATCTATTTAGAATTTGTCATAACTACACCCCTTTCACAAGTTATGTAAACAAATCCACGACTACTAGATCTAGAATGTGTCACTCTACCTCTACCATATTGATAATGCTCTCACCTGGGTCTGGCAAAGACACAATACTAAAAGACATGAATATGGAAAATCATAAATCCAATGAAAACGACATAACACAGAGACTGTGTGTGTGTGTGTGTGTGTGTGTGTGTGTGCGTGCGTGCGTGCGTGCGTGCATGCGGCAAGTAAAAAAAGACATCCAAATGACTCACCTCCTGCCAGAAAATGAAGACACACAATTAACATCGCATCCCATCATCCTCAGCTGAGCAGGCATGCCTGTAATTGGCCGGCTGACCAGTTCTGCGTGGCTCCGGGTGGCAATTTATTCTGGGAGCTGTGCAGTTTACCCTGGGCGGCTAACGGTCCCTGTGCCATAACCTGCATGGCTCAGACAGCGGGGACATCATTAACACTTCACTGGGCCTGCAGGACACATGTTCCCCAGCCCTGTACCCCACCCACAAGCCACCAACCAGGACATGGGACAACATTAGTATATTAGTATCGCGATGCGAGGCTAGGGCAACATTGGAACTGGAACCAAAACTGGTTCTTCAGAGTAATGCCATAGTTAGTATAGATTAAGAAGAACAATTTTTGGATTCCAGAAAGAACCTTTCAGGTTCTTCGAAGAACTGTTTGCTTTTATGTTCCTATATGAAGAACCCATTCCCACCAGTGTCCCGCAGGGGTCTACACAATTGGTCCGCCGAAAATAGTTGCTTGCCACAGGGTGAGTTTGTAGATCTACTATTTTCTGTAAATGTTCACCTATTAAGACAATAATCCAATAATTATCAACTTTGTTCATTGGATCATAACAGAACACTGGTATACCGTAATGCGGAGCTAATAAATTAACATTAATTTAACTCAAGCCTAATCTCAAATCCTGCACTCTGAAAGGGTAAGAATGAACCTGCAAGGGCCCACTCTGGATTTGTACTGTGTGTAGAACAGTGTGGCTGCTGGCACAATGGGTGGTATATACAGTAGTTCAGTATATCTATAGCTGCTGGGAGCATGTGGTTGTCTTGTCTAACCCAGAAACACTGTGCAAGTGAGAGGGAGCTCATTTAGTGAAATAATGACCTTCCTGTGTCACACAGCTGACATGTGCGCACCACACACACGCACACAGAGGTCTGGGGGCGAGACTGTCAGAGAGTCAAGTCTTGGCCCTCTCGTTTATATGTCCTTTTAAAGGTTTGCATCTGCTGTGTGCAACTCCTCACGCACACACAAACATGCGCACACCCTCCACCATACGTGAGCGCACACAAACAAATGCATGCATGCACACACACACACACACACACACACACACACACACACACACACACACAGAGAGAGAGAGACAGCTAAGCAACTGGATGTCTAGTCTAGTGTAAAGAGAGGTGGTGAACGGTTTTATCAGGCTCACTGTGATGTGCCTCTCTTCACTTATCCTTATTGTCATAATACTGCCTGGCTCATTTGCCCTTTATGTTTTAGTGTAACCAGGTGGACCGTATCAGCCAGGTGCTCCTTTTTTCTAATTAAGGGATTTAATAGCACAGGGTATAAAAGGGCTGAGCAGCACATTCATTGATTTCATTCAGGGACCCCCTTGCTGTAAGGCTGGCATACCGTAGGTGAGGGCAAGAGCTCAAAGGCATGGCTTTTTTAAATGTATCGGCATGAGCCTGCTGGTAGTTTAGTAACTGGTAAAGTATGCCCTTATTCCATGCTGGTGTGCTCCTTCTCCTGCTGTGTTATGCCAGCCCAATATTGTATGTTTTATGTTGTGCTCGTTGCAGGCACAGTGTTTTTAAAACTCATACAGTACTTAAGTCTGTGGGAGGAAAAAAGAAATAAAGACAAGTGCTTAAAGAAAACCATGCCTTGGTTAAAATAACCTGTGCATTGTTAAAGAGGACCTTACATCTAGAAAAAGGAGGCGTATAATCAAGTAGGCAGTTTCATTGTGTGATTTACAAATATATCCCATTCTAAAGCCCACTGCAGTATATAGCAGCACAGGAATTAGTAGCACTGTGGCTCGCACACATCTGTAACCCAGTCACTTTTTACAGTAGTATAGTGCTTGCTTGTAATGTTAGTGAGATTAGGAAGTGAAGGTTATGCTATATGGTTGCATTGCATGTGCTGCAGGATAAGAGCATTACTTGACTGCCTAAATTGCAAACTGTAACTGCAGTCAAGATCATATATGGATACATTGGATATAGGCTACTAGATACCACCACTAATTCATGGAGATGAATCCATATGCCCAGGCATGCGATGCATGCAAGTGTGACCGGTGGCCGATTAAGTAACAAGAAACGATCAATATAACAACATCATGAGCAACACAGTAATATATATTTAAAGTGCACTGTTTAAAGTGCGTGTGCATGTATACTGCGAGACCCAATAATGTCTTGTATAGCCCACTACGCCACTTGCTTTGGAGAGGTGCAAGTCCTCAATTAGACTCTTAAAATTTCAAAGGACACTCACACTCAGGTTCATGTTTTAATCAGGTAAAAGAGCAATACATCATAAAGAAACCAGGAAGAAGTCTGACACGGAAACCAGCTCTCAAGGTAAGTAGGCTATACACATTTATTATAAGTTATTCCTAATAACAGGGGTTCCTAAGACACCTGCTTAAAATACAATAGAAAATGAATACTAAATCCTAACCAACCAATTGGTTCAATCAACTCTTAAAATCCGTTACTATCAAAATGTGCAAATTGGCAAAGGAGGGGTCAATCCATATGGGAAAGTGCAAACAGTGTCAGAGGAGAGAAGTCTTCAGAACCTCCTATTCTTCTTGTTGATACTGCGAACACACAAGGACAGGCCGACAGTACATCTGCTCACAATATCTAACTCCAACAAATGATAGCAGCCAAAAGGCACACGTCGTCATAACTTGTCAACATCAAGGCCACAGAGGGGGTCATTATCTGAAAAGAGGGGCTAGTCGCAACTTGGCCCCTATATGAGTCAGTCTGGCTTCCCCTCTTTCAGCGTCTCAAACACAGGTTCCCCGGTCAACCTGTGTGATCATCTCATCTGCTGGTTCTCCTTCATCCCTTGCAGAGTTGCCTCACACCGACGGCCACACGAGCTATCCTGACCTGGTGGGGGAATTGTCCTCTCCTCTGTCCAGTACCCCACCTCCTCAGCCCTGTCGCCGCACGGACAGAGCTGCTACCTTCCAGACCTGCTTCCTTCAAGTTCCTTGGCTCTCCCTTCCCAACTGAGTGTGTCCCTATTTGAAAAGTCATCAGCGTGGCTGGCACTCATCAGGCAATCAATGGAGACGTTCAAGAACACAACATTACTAAACACACTCAGACAGTAATACAAAAGGAGAACATTGCATTAACACAACAGTAAATGAGGACAGTAATATACATGACACAAGTGAAAACAATATTACTCAACAGGTAAATAATAAGGCCATTATGCAAAAAGAAAGAAAAGCACACTTGACCCCCGTCACACAAGCGTCTGTATAGCTCTACTGTTGCCAGACAATGTTACACATATTTGCATCATGTATAGGCTATACTTTACATGTCGTGTTGTAATGTAGATAGGCTAATTGATTACTAATTGTACTGATTGTAGGGTACTGATTGATAAGTGATCATTTCTAACTGTTGACTCCTCTCCTGTTCTCTCCTCAACTCTGAAATTCCTATAAATCTGATCTCTTTCACTGAAACTGGGATTTGTGCACTCACTCACTCACTCACTCTCTCACACACACACACACACACACACACACACACACACACACACACACACACACACACACACACACACAAACACACACACACACACACACACACACACACAAACGCAGGCATGCACGCACGCACGCACCGCAGACGCGCACAGGATCGTGCACGGTCAAATGGCTGTTCATTAAAGACAGGGACCTGAGGGGAAGCAATCGTCTGAGAGACGGAAATTGCGTGTCACATTAGATTAGCAGTGTAAAGCCTCTGGATTGGCTCCGGGGAATAAGGAATTATTTCAATTACATTATTTCAAAAAAAAGTCTTTAAGCAATACCAATACCGATAAAAACAAATTAAGAGTGATTTGGGCTGATTTGTGGCCCGCTTAGCTGGGCTTTCTGTGACAATATGCTTGAAATCAGATATGAAAAATCTGGATATTACGCGCCGGCGAGCCTAATGTTTTCGCACTGAAGCAGATTATCTGTGACAAATAACACCATTCATTTGTATCGTGTCTCATCAAAAGGGAATGTTCCCAAGTGTCAATCACGTTTTTCGCCGTGCTGCCGATCGGTCCGAGTGAAACTGTACAGCCCTTTTAGTGAGCCAAATGGGAGGAGAAGATAACTCAATCACTGCCATTCATAGTAACAAAGCATGGGCAGTCCTTTCTTTCATCGACAATCCAATCTCTCTCACACAGAGACCCGGGGAGGTGGTGGGTTAAGTTGTAAACGTATACGGGGGGCTTTCTTGGTGGGCTACTGAGAAGCTCGAAATATCAACATAATGTATCAGACTCAGAGTCAGACAGTGGGGCATTTAGAAGAATATAAGAACATTCTTATCTGAAACATGGGGAAAGTCTATAAGAAATGAATGGACGTGTCAATTAAAACGGCAAAAGTTTAAGTTTACATGATCTTTGACAAATAAATCCAGCAAATCTTGTGATCCCTTATTTGTTTTTACACATTTAATGTTGACTCTGAGTCTGAATATATATAGCTTATAATTTCATTTGTCATTTTTCAGGACTGGCATGTGGTATATTACAATTAACTACAATTTGCAAACTTCAACAAAATGCCATTCGCGATTTTACTGCATGCGTAAATGAGTTCCGTGGGCAACACATGGAATGTGTCCATAGCAGAGCAGAGGATGTTGCTGGCTGGGGTCTCGGGGGGAGAGCAGAGGGAAAGAGGGCAGGGGAAAGTGAGAGGGGGATGATTGTCACTGGGTCGCACACACACAGAGCAAATGCGCTGCGCCATGCACGCACAGCAAGTCCGCAGCACAGCTCAACTCTTCGCAAAACAACATCAAGTCGGCAGCTTTTAAACGTTCGGCGAAATTCAGTATTTATCATCATCAGCGCATCTTCGGTCAACAGCTGGAGACAGAGAGAATACGGCACACACTTTTAAATCCGCAAGCTGCGCCTTTTCCAACTCTAACGGGAGAGTGCATCGTCCTTGAGACTTTCGCTGTCGGCAGGATACATTTGAGCGCTTCGTTTCGGTAAGTTTGCCGTCTTTAACTGTTGGTTCTGACGAGTATACCTTCAGACATTACAGACACCATGCTATAACTTTAAGTCTATACTTTGCCCGCGTGTCAACTTCACTTGTGGTTATGGTGCATTGTGTTCTTGTGTGTCTTTGGTGAAGTTTTATGTCGCTGCATGGAAACTTTTGTTCCGATCACTGTAAAACGATCATTTACAGTAGGCAGCCGTTAGTATATTATTAGAGTCGAGTTGACACCTTAAGACAGTTTTAATTCGGAGTGTTTTACCCGGTCAATAGTCTATTTAAATCACTTTCCATCACGTGCGCGCACTTAAAACCCTTGGCGATGATTGTGTATTATAGTCGCAAGTGTATGTCTTTCAAATACAAAATAAATAGCCTACTTTTCAAATAAAATGAGTTAAATTGAATAACTTCAAAAGAAACATAGCCTACAGGAGCCATTCTAATGAAGTGATAAATAGCATACATAGTCACTTAAAGTGACTGTCACTCACTTCAACAGATGTTTATGGTTTTTCATCTGCATTGAAAATAATTGATGTATGCTAATGAATGCTATATAGTTCAATAAATTGAACTGGCCAAAATCAATAGGGCCAAACTCTTAAATTCTTAATTACGTTACTCGTGTTTCCTTGAGCGGACCTATGTCAGTCAAATGCATTATTTTAGTTTGGTCGAAAAAGCAAAATCTAAAGACAAAAGGTATAAATCACGAAACTGCATGCTTAATACAATATAGCCTATAATTGTCAATCTTAATCTTCTGTCCGTTCAGTTAAGCATATAACATTTATCTGTCTTCTTTTTTGTTTACTGTATAAGCTATGTTTAATAATGTATTACATTATTTTTATGATAAGGTGGACCTGATCGCAACTTAATGCAAATGAGGAGCCTATTAATTCTGCAGCCTATAATTGTCATTTAGTCTATTAGCCAATTTCTAAAAATGTGTATTTGATTACACATTACATTACCGTATTTGATTAGATAGGACAACTTATTTAAGGAAAAAATAGGCTAGAAGCACAATAATTTCCAATTAAAATGAACGGATTTATCGAAGAAAATTCCACAATAGAATTATAGAATTAAGTTGTGACGAGTTGGAGTTCCATGCTACTTCTGTGTTTTATTGGCTATTTATTCCTTCGTAATTATTTACAGGCACAGTAGGCCCTGTTATTTTCTATCCCCTGAAATCAGTCCAAATCCATAAAATACCTCGAAATCTCTTTTAAAAAGTGTACAAACAGATTTAACAGTTGATCGTAAAAACAACACACAGAACAGACTAAAAACAAATGTTCTTTCTGTTTTGCCAAAATCATTTTGACAAATTCTTTCGCACCCATAATTACATCTTGACAGCATCGCCCAAGTTGTTACAAAATAATAGTTTACAAAAGGCAAACTGGACCAGATTTTCATACAGCATTTAGGTGATAAAGAGGTGATGGGGAAAGTGTTCAATCCCAAAATTGTCATTTAACAGCACAATGTGTTTTCTCCTCATTTCCCTGCAGAGCTCATTCTTAAAGGATGGACTCACTGTAAGATTCTCAACCAGAATATCTCTCTCTCTATCGTTTGTACCCTCCCTCTCACACACACACACACACACACACACACACACACACACACACACACACACACACACACACACACACACACACACACACGGAGAGAGAGGACTACAAAAAGGGTTGCGTGAATGGACCTCCACCGACCCTTCAAGATGGACAGCTCCTCCTACCTGCCAACGCCCTTGGCGTCCCCTGCCCTGATGGTTCTCGCATCCACAGCGGAGGCCGGCAGAGATGCCTCGGTCCCCTGTCAGGCGTCTAGGCCTTTCGGGGTTCCCATCTCCATGGACAAAGACCTCCACCTCCCCTTCCCCTCTGCCTCCTACACCTTCACCTCCATGTACCATCGGCAGGGCCCCGTGTCGGGGACCTTCACCTCCCGGGACTTCCCCACCTCCTTGCTCCACCTGCATCCCCAGTTCGCCCCGCCCAACCTGGACTGCTCCCCGCTGGGCATGCTCAACCACAGCCACGGCGTGGGGGCCTTCCGACCGTTCTCCTCCCCGCACGATGAGAGGGATTCGGGGGTCTACCATTCAGCCTTCACTCCCGCCAAGAGGCTGAAGGGCTGCTTCTCGGAGGTAGAGGGGAAGGACTTTGACTTCGGCTCCCCCGGAGGTGCCCTCAAGGCCGCCGAGGATTCGGCCAGGAAGCTGTTTGCAATGTCTGGACTGCTGTCTGACAGTGAGGCCTCGTCCAGCCCAGAGGAACGCAAGGAGCGCTGTGAGTGCACACCAACACAAACACATGCAGAGCACTGTGCCAGCACACACACGCACACACGCACACACACACACACACACACACACACACACACACACACACACACACACACACACACACACACACACACACACACACACACACCACACATTAATGCACACATAAGTCCACACAAATGAACACATTAGAAACACACATGGCCACACATGGTAGTACAATAAATAAATAAATATATAAAAATAGCACAACTGTGTCATCAAAGGTCTGGCGGAGTCACATGTGGCATGCAGGCGGATGCGATTTACATATACTCCACAGCCGCATTGACAAAAAGGTGACAAATTGAAAGGAACCTTTGACTGTGAGGCTGCGAGGACACAGCCTTTTCCGTTTGCACTCCAGTCATTATTGCCTGGCTGGGCCGAGTGTTTACAGCGGCCGCGCCTCGGCTGACTTTGACACGAGTAAATTGAATAGTGTCACTTATGTGAGGGGGGTTAGTGATCATTAGCCATACATGACCATTAGGCCTGTTGGAAGTCAGGTTTTTTCCTCAGAGCGCGGGGAACACAAATACATGGGTGCATATGGAGAGATGACAGAGAGGACGAGTGAGAGTGTGAGCCGACGACATCCTGTCAGAGATAATGAGGTGGCGCAGAGAGAGAGAGAGAAAGGGAGGGAGGGATGGAGGAGGATATAGAAGAGAGAGAGAGAGAGAGAGAGAGAAGGAATGAGAGAGAGTGTGAGAGAGAGATAGACGGGAGACAAGAGTCACGCACCCCAGTCACAGCTCTGCTCCCCCCCCCCCTCCCCACACACACCCCGGCACCCTCAGCTCAATATGGCCGCCCACGCCGGTCGTCTGATTTGTTGACAAATGAGTGGGAGAGGTGTCAGTCAGCGCTATACTGCCTCTACGGAGAGAGAGAGACGCTCCTCATTACTCCTGGGGATAATTGCCCGATGGCGCGGGGGCACAATGTTCAGCTCGCCTCCACCCGAGAGAAAGAGAGAGAGAGAGAGGCAAGCGAGTGCAAGGGGAGGTAAGACACGCTCTGCACGACGGGAAATCAAACTTGCCACGGCGACCGCCGCCGAGGAGAGCGCCTGACAGATGAAACGAACCAGAGAGAGAGGGAGAGAGAGAAAGAGAAGGGGGGGGTGTCCTTAGATCAGAGGGGGACACCATTGAAACTAATGACAATGAGAGATGGGGGGAAGCCGGGTGTAGGTTGGGGGGGTGTTGGTATATCTTTATTTGTACGTATCACCTAAAGGAAACTTTCATCCCACACAAGACGGGAGGGAGAGATGAGTTGCTCTGAGAAAAGTTTGGATTGTGCGTGCGTGTGTGTGTGTGGGTGTGTGTGTGTCTGTTGAAACTTCCTGATTGTGTGTGTGTGTGTGTGTGTGTGTGTGTGTGTGTGTGTGTGTGTGTGTGTGTGTGTGTGGTGTGTGTGTGTGTGTGTGTGTGTGTGTGTGCGTGCGGCACTGCGTGACTGACAGGGCCAGGGAGGTGGAGTGGCAGGAAGGAATCTCAATATGGAATTTTAATAAGGACAGAAAAGGAAAGATGCCAAGCCGGAGCGTTGGTGTGAGAGGTGTGTCTGTCTGACAATGTTTGCCTGTGCACTCGTGCGTGCGTTTTACACCTCGCCACCTGATTTTTGGGAAAATCTCATTTGAGGGGAATGTTGACAAGGACAAAAGATATTGTGGAACAGGAGGTCTCTCGTTCCAAAAGTGAGTTTGGGAGGGAAAGGGGAAAAAACTGAGATTTATGTTGCATTGGGAGCCTCTTTTCCTGCCTCTTTATCCAATTAGATTGGAGCTCAGGCAAACTAAGAGCTTTAATGCAATTGAGCGCCCAGCACTTTTCTAAGTCTGACATGCGCTGGTTCCTCTTGACTGGTTAACGCATACAGTCACTTCAGGAACCTAAAGTCTTAAGTGTTAAGCTTCAAGTCTTCTGCACAGTAAAATCCTAACTAAGAGTGTGCATTTGTACTGTCTTCAGATTTGAATTAACACTAAGGATTTTACTGTGTGGGGAATGGGAATCATTCAGCAGGAACGATGCCCGTACAAAGTCACATTCAAGTACAAAGTGGGCGAAAAGAACGTTTTTTCTCTAGTGAATGTCATACGTCTCACAACACTTTAGTGAACATTACCAACGGCCAAAGAACATTTGACACTGTTATAGTCAAACAGTACTATCCTTTTAAAGAACAATGCTTTGTTGTGTGGTATATTTCCATGTGTACAATATGTCAAAGAATGGCCTATATGTCAAAGAATGGCCTCGTTCCGAAATGAAAAAAGAACATTATATTATCACACTAACAATATTCCTCAGTTTACAAATGTTATGTTTCCAGTACATTGTGACCCTCGCATTCGCTTTTAAAGGCAGTCAGACTTTTTTAATGTTTTCTTTTTTTTGGCTTTTGCCTTTATTTTATATATTTTATGGAGGGACAGACAGTAGGCTGACAGGAAATGGGGAGAGAGATGGGGGGAAGACATGCAGCATGGGGGTCGTCAGGATCGGGAGTCGAACCTGCGGAACACTGCCAAACTGGATTACCAGCCAAGGTGCCTGGACCACTGAGCCATGGCCCAGGCTGCAGTCAGACTTTTTACACACACCATAAGAGTATCGGCTGAATGCCTGGAATGGGATTGGGAATTTTTATTTTAGTCTAACTGTATATGAACCAATCCTGAAACCTGACTGCAAGTGACATTGTTAAGTTGAGACCACAGATAGTGTTTCCGTGACTCTCCTGTTTGTCTCCACACACAGTGGTGCACAGTGAAATCCTTGGTGTGGTCTCTCAGAGTGTGGTTACAGCAGAAATGTTGCCGTGTAGGACTAGGGAGGGAGATAGACTTGTAGGTTCTTGGGTTCACAGTAAAAGCCACTGTCCATCGTGTAACTGAGAGTGTACACATGTAGCCAAATGGACGTGTACCATTTTTTACATTTGCACACTCTAAAGATGGCCTTACACTTGCCGATATTCTGGCATTTTTGACGCTCGGGGGGTGCCCGACTCAATCGATCTGATCTGGGCCGCTCAAAGCGCGATCGGGATCGGCCCGATAAACATCAAGAATGTTTGATATTTGCTCTGCCCCGCTCCGATTATCCTGTAGTGTGTGGTGCTATCAGATTTCAGCTTGAAAAAAATCGGCTAGTGTAAGGCCACCTTAAGAGTTAGAATGAACATTCAGGATTTGACTGTGTATGTGTGGTATGAGGCCTGTTTCCATCTGCCTTGTGTATCAGCGGCCGGTGGCAGACGCCTCCCTCCTGTCTACCGTTTAGTATCTGTCCTCCGTCCCTTTTTCCCCCCAGACTGCGTCTGTTTTATCAGGGCAGGCCTGGGACGCACGGTGTGCTCTGACAGCTGTTCAAACAGCCGCGCTCGCTTTCAAAGGGCAGATGTCTTCACTGGAGCGACTCGTGCTTATTTTCCTCAGGGAGATGCTTTCAACCGCAGGAGCGCCACGCTGGAACTCCAAAAGGCGCTCTTTAGCACAAACGCCAGAAAGTTGGGAGGCAGGAGGAATGAAGGGTACAAAACACACACACACGGCCAGACGTAAACGCGTGTGTGTGTGTGTGTGTGTGTGTGTGTGTGTTTTGTTCCGCCATGCCCTGCCAGCGTCTGCATCTCAGTGTGAGCCGGGGTTGAGTGAGAGTTGTGATAACTGGAGCCAGATGTGAGTTTGCCTCAGCGTTGTGATACTGCAGTCTGACTGTGGTGTGACGCGGGTCTGAGCATCTACTCTTGGTTTGGCTGACATTTACCATGGTGTCAATCAAGGGAAATACGCATGTTCACCAAAAGACAATACTGAATATATTGTTATATATATTCTTATTATACTTTTGTTTGGTGAACTATTTTATCTGAAGGTGGATTTGCGCACTTGCCGGTCAACTCTGTTAGATCTGTGCTCCCTCCACCCATAGTCACTTTGAAATCTTGCAGTATTCTTTTTTTTTTTTTTTTTTGTGCGGCTTACGCCTTTTATTGATTTTTGAAGGGACAGACAGTAGGCTGACAGGAAACGGGAGAGAGATGGGGGGATGACATGCAGTAAAGGCCGTGTCGGGTCCGGGAGTCGAACCCGCGGCACACTGCGACTGGATTACCAGTCCGGTGCCCAGACCGTTACGCTACGGCCTGGGCCGCAGTATTCTTGAAGATTGAAATTCTTTTGGTGTGTGTGTGTGTGTGTGTGTGTGTGTGTGTGTGTGTGTGTGTGTGTGTGTGTGTGTGTGTGTGTGTGTGTGTGTGTGTCTTGCACACGTGCATGTGTGTAGTTCATTAACCAGAACGATGAGCGACACAGTTAAAGACGATATCTCTTTAGCAAGTATAATATCCTCATTATTCG
>NC_139701.1:16889413-16899413 GCF_964188405.1 Protomyctophum parallelum | reverse complement strand
AAACGTCGTCTAATGAATTAATTTAAATTCCTTTAACAGCGCCCAGTCTATGTACCAAATATTTATAGTCAATAATAACAAAAGAGACAAAAATACATTCTAACCTATAATACTAAAAGCATGAGCACCAGCGTTATGTTGAGCAGGAGCTGGGGTTAAAATGTAACTTTGCGCCACATAGAGCTGATTGTTTGAGTTTGAGTTTAGTTTAGAAAGTGAACATGTCCTAATTGAACCCCTTGTTTCCCCGGTCAATACAACCAATACAGTCAGTTTACAGCATTCAGCACACCCTGAAACAACAGTTTGAATAGGATCAACACCTGTTTCACTAGCGTATGCAAAAGTTCAACTTGAATTGAGGTAATCTGTGGTGTGAAACATTACGATTAACAACAGCAACAAAACAATACGATTTTTGTCACTTTGTCTCCGTGCTTCCACTGGTCACTGGAAATTGAGCCCGCTATGCTCAAGATAACGTGGATAAATACAAAATACAACAGCTGTACCCTGTACACACAAAAAAAGAAGACGTTTTAAATACCTCTATATTCTGACAGTAGTCATCGCTATGTGTTTGTTCAGTAACAGCTCTTTAGTAAACAGAAACTTAATATATTATATAGCATACAGGATAAACAAGTGAAATTGAAAGTGATGAACACGCTATAAAATGGGTACTGTCTCCTGACTAACTGAAAATGTACCCTTGTTACTGAACAAACACTATAGCAATGATTGCTATCAGAATATTGAGCATTACCGTAAAAATAAATATTAAAAACAAATATAAATATAAATAAATAACCAAAAAATATAATTTACTCTTTAACTCTAACTCTAACTTAACTCTAATCTTACATGCATTTAACAGAGGATACACGCTCTTTGTTGCATATAATGAATTTGATCTGGAATGCTAATCGGACCAGGCAGGTACTACATGTACTGTATAAGCCTAGTTCAGACCATAGAACTGCCCTATTGATACTTCATCTTCATCGTACAACTGTGTTGCGTGCCAAAAATCAATACAATCTACTGTACGAGCTCACAACCTGTCGCATCTGCAACACACCTCTGTATGGGTACAGGAATCAAGCATTAGGGCGGTGCAGAGAAAAAATATAGTGGTCTGAATTTCCCCTTAGAGTGTGGGTGGGCTCCATGAGTGTAACATTCACTCTGGGGTGGGTGGGCTGTAACAAGGTCCAACAGAATCATCACTGGAGGGGATCCAGTCCCATTAGCTCCGGCTCAAAGCGCCCTGATCAGTCAAGTAGAGGGGATTGAACTCTCGGCAGGGCCGCGCAGCGCCTGTGTGACCCTATTGAGGCAGAACAGAGCAGAGAAGATCTATGCCCGCTGCTGCTGCCACGGCCCTCTTTGTTCTCCTGTGTTCGCTGACAGGGAGGATCGGAGGGGCGTATCGACT
Source organism: Protomyctophum parallelum (assembly GCF_964188405.1). NCBI lineage: Eukaryota > Metazoa > Chordata > Actinopteri > Myctophiformes > Myctophidae > Protomyctophum > Protomyctophum parallelum. The sequence continues at coordinate 16,897,975 of NC_139701.1, read as the reverse complement.
GGAGGGCTCACGCTCGGTGCGCTGCACTCACCAGGGCTGCACCCGCACACACGCACGCACACACGCACGCACGCACGCACGCACACACTTGTGTATTGTCAACATCTATTTGAGGGTGTGCGTATTGACACTCCTTTTAGAAACCCATATAGTTGCTTCAGCTTGCACATATGTATGTGTAAACGCGCACACTCACACGTATCACGCACATATCTTTTGAACAATAGAACCATCAGCCTCAGTTATTGTCCAGTGTGGTGTAAAGGCTGCATCCACTCAGTGTTACTGCTGGATTGAGTTACATTTAAGCCAAGTGTCTCACTTTGTTAACAAGGGCTCAGCGGTGTTGGACTGAAGCCAGTCTGGTGCTGGGATACTCCACTTAACACCAACACATTATTCACCACTGACCTTACTTTAGGCCTAATTAATTAATGCATGGGATCCATTTATCAAGCAATGGCATTAAGTTGTTTTGAAGCATTTGTAAGTGTATTGTATTGTAGTGATAGTATTATATCTACCCAATTTATAATATTTCAGTGTTCTCTGACAATGTTCACTGTCCGTTCATAAGCTGGGTGAAATTGTATTCTCAAATCATGCTTTGTCTTTGCACGGAACTGCCTGCACTAAAGGAGCAGAGTTTGCAAAATACCATGACCCAAAAAACATAGCAGTGAAAGAATGGCATCTGAAAGCATCTAGAATTTAACTGTTATGGACCACTTTTAAACTGTTCGTGTCCCAGTATACAATAGAACAATAGACTATAGACATAGAACAATAGACTAGACATAGTCAATCTGACAGTATCTAGAATGCCATATAGGTTAAAACAAACCACTAGTTCTGCTACAAATGTATGCAGGTCTGCATTAGACCATTCCTCTTCCATTCAAATTGCTTTCATCCACATTTCAGCTTTATCTTTCAGCCTTCTTACAAAAACAGTGATGAATGCCACCCGACACTGCAAAGGCCCCCGTTTTCTTAGCTTAGTTGTGTCAGTGTGTTGGCTGCTGGTGATGATCAGTATCTTCCCAGCTAACTGTTTGAAGATAAGACCATCATCATTTTTCGATGATGGTTTTTATCATCCAGTCAGACACAATAACATCTCAGAGGATGTGTGACTAACCCAAACACAAGTATCTTAGAGAACAGCAGGTGTTAGTGGGGCCCTAGGAGTGGTCTTTCTGACAGTATCAGATGGTATCTGGCTTATCAGAAGTGATCTGCAGTGATGAGGCAGAAGGCATATGGTCTCAGTGTGTGGACTGTGGGTTGCGTGGTGTGCTGGTTCCTATTAGCAGGGACCTCCGTTTCCCCACCTGTGCAGGTGTATGTGGGACAGGTGTGTGAGAGGAAGTCAAGTTTGTGTATTTGCTGGGAAACAGAGGGCGTAATTTCTGTGCGTGCGTAGGTGCTTGCGTGTGTGTGTGCGTGTGTGCATGCCTTTGTGCACATAGGGTGCTTGAACAGCATCGCTCAAATGCCTGCTTACCTTAAGGGTCTCTATGCCAGGGTTCCTGGTGGCGAGCGTGAGGTCTCTGTTTTAAACCTGACCCCCTTCTTGTCTCGCATGTCTCTCTTCTCTCTGCGCTCGGTTTCCAGTCTCTACACTCTCCTGTCTGGAATGAAGCAAAGTGCCTAAAAATAAGTCTTATGAGTCCCTATGCCCAAAAAATGATGCCAGTGAATGGAATATGTAACTAAGTGATGCCAGACAGTGAAAGCTGGAGTTGCTATTGCAGACTTTGTGAGTTTGGTTGGTGTGTCCAATAATATGGGTGAGTTATTTCATTAGTGATTTCTGAAATACAGTGTAATTCAGTAAATCTCTGTCCAACTAAGCATCAGACCCACTGTATTTTTGTGTGAATACATCTTAACCATGTTGACCGAAATGGGAAAAGAAATCCCTGAACAATCAACGGCAAGTATTTGTATTACGATGTAGAAAAATTGCGAGAGATTGACAGCTTGCTTAACTCTCTAAATTGTCCTAATGCAGTTAACTCGCTCCATCTGGCACTCAGAGGAAATTAAAACAAACATAAGGAAAGCTGTTTGAGACTGATCTAATAGACACACTTACTGTTTGTCCTGGGTTGTTTAGAAAGCCAAGTACACGATGCAAGCGACAAAGCGAGCCTCTCATTTTCTCCTTATTAACCGCTAATTGAGAGAACGAACGAGAGAGAATTACAAAGGGAGGGATAGAGAGAGAGAGAGTCGTGATGAGAACATAGAATAATGTCTGAGGGAGAGGGAGGGAGGGAGGGAGGGAGAAAGAAAGAAAGAAAGAAAGAAAGAAAGAAAGAAAGAAAGAAAGAAAGAAAGAAAGAAAGAAAGAAAGAAAGAAAGAAAGAAAGAGATAATGCGTTAATCAGTGGGCCGGGTAATAGTGATCTGTATTTTAAGAGGCAATCTAATTACTGTCTAACGAGGAGCTTTGATTTGTCTATTAGCCTCTTCACATCACCTTATTAGACACACACACACACACACACACACACACACACACACACACACACACACACACACACACACACACACACACACACACACACACACGCACACACACAGTGAGGGGAGGGAGGGAGAGTGGTTGGGATAATCACACAGGAACCATAGATTTGAATTAACAACCCAGTACTTTATAGCGCAGAGAGCATTATGCCCATCCAGGGATAGAGGCTTGGACATTCATAGTTCACCCGGGACAATGAAACCAGACCAGCATGGTTAATAATAGAACACTTAAATGGATACATACTTTGTTTTGGGACACCTTTTCCAACCTTTAGCTGGTCCCTGAGTTGACAGGGACCCTCACAACATGATTGTTTATGATCAAAATGCTCAGGCTCCAGTGTGGCTCCAGTGTGAGATGTTGAGACAGACAGACAGACAGACAGACAGACAGACAGACAGACAGACAGACAGACAGACAGACAGAACTTTATTGATCTCCGTGGGGAAATTCTGCTGTTGCCAAAAGGCCCACAATTCCCTTCATCTCCCCTGAGCATACCTACAGTACCTCTGCATGCTTGTTGTGGCCAGTGCAGACATCTACTGTACCAACAAAAACACAACAAAAAGTAATTTCAGGGAAACAAGGAGAGACTTTGAAACTTTCTGCCACAATGTGTCTCACTGCTGGCTGGTGAGACTTTTCCAAAGTTAAGCTGAAATCCGAAATGTCGCTGCATGCGTTAGCGGGTGACGAGAGCGGGAACAAACCGTAACAGAGCTACACTGTGACAGGGTTGGATCTTCTCTCTGTCAGACGGGGTGCAGCTTGACAAGATGTGAATGAGCGACAGAGCCCTGGTGAGCAGCTGTATTCCAGTTCCCTGTGATTGGATTCTTGATCCAATGTAACTGTAACTGACTGCAGTCAGCAGTGAAATGTCAAAATCTATATTTTAGTAGTAGATTTTTTTTTGTCTCTATCTAAAACTCTTACCTGAATTTCTGGTATTCTGTGGTGTAAGGTTCAATATATATTAGGTTTTTAAATAGTATTAACCACTTAAAGGGACATGTCACCGATGAAGAAACTGCAGTCATTCAATGTTAATAGTATTAGTAGTAGATAACAGTAGCATGAATTGAAATTTGCACCCTATGGCTAGAAAAATAAGGATGTCTGTGTGTTTGACTATAGACCGATTCCGTAGCGGGTCTCATGGTCGCAGCCTACGTATTTCCTGTAGGCGGACTCGACGTAGCTGCGGGGGTAAAACCCTCACCAGGCGCATCTCTTCCACTACAGTGAACGGCAGAGTGACTGATGTTAGTTTGCCTCAAACTTTACTCCTTTACCTGCTTTTTTACTAACACTAACATTACAAAGATGCCCAGAACATCGAGATGAACCTGTGTAGTTTATGGCTGCTCCAACAGTAGTGGCAACATACAAAATAAATAAATACGGAATGTCAAAATATCCACCGTGGTGGCTGAGACCAGAGCCATTGAGTAATGGTTGAGACAAAGCAGTGAAAGGTCCTGAAAGATACATAATTTCAGTCTTACCCAATACCCAATCTTTCTGTTTTATGAACACAAGGCTGCTGTATTTTATACCTCATACTAAGCATTTAAAGTATGAGGTATAAAGTACAGCAGCCTTGTGTTAATAATACAGAAATATTTGGTATTGGGTAAGACTGGCGTTATGTATCTTTCACTGCTTCGTCTCAACCATTACTCAATGGCTCTGGTCCCCGCCAGCGCGGTGGATATTAGACATTCCGTTTTTATTTATTTTTTATGTTGCCACTACTGTTGGAGCAGCCATAAACTACACAGGTTCATCTCGATGTTCTGGGCATCTTTGTAATGTTAGTGTTAGTAAAAAAGCAGGTAAAAGAGTAAAGTTTGAGGCAAACTAACATCAGTCACTCTGCCGTTCACTGTAGTGGAAGAGATGCGCCTGGTGAGGGTTTTACCCCCCTACAGGAAATACGTAGGCTGCGACCATGAGACCCACTACGGAATCGGTCTATAGGGATGGACTGAATTGCTGAATTCCTACAATGCCCATAATGCTTTTGTGCACTGCCCCTCCTTGTGGAGAGGGGGGAGGCTGCATGGAGGTGTGACTTTGTAGTCCAGGAAGGAAGTGAGACCACATTTTCATGACAGGTTTTTGGTCATGACTAAAATATCTAAAACCATATTTCACACTTAAAAATTCAAGGAAAGTGTTTATTGTGTACCAAATGAGCTCTGGTTGCAAAAGGGTTGAAGTGGCCCTTTAAATCTTATTTAGTTGACCGGAATCCTCCAGGGATCTATTCTAGGCCCCCTCCTGTTTTCCCTCTACACTAAATACCGTAGCTAAAAACTGCCGATTTGCAGTCACAGTTCTGCTGTTTTTGTCAAAATGCTATGTGCTTATTAGTTTAAGTAGCGTTCCATAATTTACTGAAGTGTCATGTTAGCAATAATTACATCAAAGCAGGTTCCCCCGTTTTTCAAAAGGGAGTTATCTCACTTTGGAAGCTATTCAAAAGGATCTATTTTCCCAATTAAGCAGCTTAACAAGTAACCTGCTATCAATGCAAACAACCCAAGGACAGTCCTAACTTTCCACCTGACTCCCACTCGCAGTCCCCTCTCTCTCTCTCTCTCTCTCTCTCTCTCTCTCTCTCTCTCTCTCTCTCTCTCTCTCTCTCTCTCTCTTTCGCTCGTTGTTCGGGGTCTGTAAGCTAGTATCAAATATCATTGAGCCATGCATCTCAATGAGGGGACAGATTGATTGGCCATAGCGGAGCCGAGGCAGGGTTCGATCCGAGCCCTCAGGTCTCAGGTCCTGAGAGGGGCCAACATGGTTTAGAGAGACACAGTCGCACGGCCGTGCGGTCCACTCTCCTATCAATGGGATGATTGGGCAGAGGCATGCAGGGTCGCGTCCCGCACCTGATGGAACAATAGCATCATAACGGAGGAGCTGACAGAGAGAGGCAGAGGGACAGAGAGAGAGAGACGTTGGCGAGGATGGTGGGGGTCTGCACACTGATTGACCCGTGGTCATGAGGGTTACGTCCATTGATCCATGTGGGCAGAAGAAAAGGGCTTTGGCCTGAGGTGGTTCACAATGAGTCAATTTGAGGCCGGGGTTCCTGTCCATTCCCACCACGAGCTTTTTCATCATCTGATTCCCCGGGACTTACGGCTGTTGTCTAAGCACAGCATGTGGCGTGGTAACGTAATGCACCGTGCACCAGAGAGGCCAAAGGCCAATCAATGTTCTACAAGGGGTTGATACAGATCTTATTAGTCAATGAATGATCATTAGTAGCCTAACGAGACATTGATTTGTGCAAGGGACAAAGGTTGCAGTGGTTGTGGCGAGTGTCTTTAATACATTAAACACAATTGATTGCTGAGCGGGAGGGCTATATGCAGGATGTCAACATGCGATTGGACAACAAGAAATTTGAGGTCAAGCCGGGATAGGAAGAGGTGCGCCTCGTTCTCTCAGAGAATGTGGTTAGGATTGAGCAGAGAAAACCCACCGCCACATTTGTCTTTTATGCATTACCGGTGTAGCAATTCTGCAACGAATCAAGCGGCGGAGGAAAAAAAAAAGATTCCGCCCGACCTGCAGCCTTTGAAAGCCGAGGAAATGACTCTGCTCATAGCAGATGTGTTACTACTACAGGGCCTATTATGTTGCTCATTAAATACCCAACCTCTCAATAGGCCATTATTTCCCCAATAAAAAACAAACGGCGGCCCGCATGCTTTCCCCTCTCCCCCCTGCGCTTCAGAGGCTCGCTCTACCTCACAGACGGCGAAAAGCCCTGACTAATATCCTGCATGTGATGCTTTTAAATGGGAAGCAGGCCGCGGGACGGGGTGGAGCACAGGTGTGGCAGGAGCCAATGGCTTTTTATTGCCCCACGTCTCCTCTGAAAGTGTGCCAAGGACCTGCCCACGCAACGCACCGCGCGCAGCCCCCAGTCACCAAGCGTTAACTCTCCTCTCCCCCGTGTGCCGCCAATCTCTACATGCCCACTAGTTTATATAGAGAGTCTAGGCTTGTTAGGACTTTATAGAGGGTTTTCCGATGTGCTTAGGGAATTGTTTGATGATCGGGCTAATGAAGGCTGTCGAGAGGTTGAGCGTCGCCTCAGCACTTTATCAGACACAGAAAGCAACACAATCTAGTTGCCGCTGCGTCTCCCTCCTTATAACCACTTAAACCCGATTACACTTTGTTGAGCTTCTTTTTCCCCTCAAAATGTCTTAGCCAACATTAAACAATAGTCCATCTCAAGCTTACAACGGGCCATAACATAGCATTTTGTGAGCTTGAAATGTTTGGGCCGAATGATTGCCCCAAATGTTTGCCCCCAGAATATACACATTCCCTGGTATAGCAGGTCCCTGCCATTCAAGCCCACTCCCCCTATGTCAATCAGGATTATACCACGTCCCCAGGTTTTTGTCGCCAGGGGGACATTCGTCACCATGCCCCCCCCCATGCCCCCCCCCCCACACACACACACACACACACACACAGAACGGGCTTTTCATGCCCCAGCATAATGTCAGCGGGTGACAATCCCGGCCTGATGTGATGTGGCATTCACTAAAGGTCACGTTTGGCATCTCAGTCCTGCTTGCATCAGCAGAACTGGCAGCCGTCATATGGGCGCTAGCATCGGCCATTACCCAGGCCCCCGTGGGGGAGCCGGGGTGGGAGGGGTGAGACAACTCTTTGAGAATTTTGTCAGGATTTGCGGGAAGACATTTCTGATCTCTCTGTTTTGGTTTCTGGGATGGAAATCCCCAACTGGAGAGTCGTCAGTCACCTCAGCGGTGGTCTGAACGCACGGTGACAGAAACCACCTCTGACTGTCTGTCAGCCGTACTATGAAGGGAAACAAACGTTCACTGAGATGTCTTGTTTTGTTTCTTTCCTTTACTAACTCATGATGATGATCTGTATGAAGGGAATAAGGCAGAGAGGCCTATTAAAGTGATATTTAGAGCATTTATTCCCAATGGTGCATCCTGAAAAAAAGCGACTTGGAGATGAAAGATTGTATTCTGGCATGTCTCCATGCTGGCTTAAAGGGATAGTTCAGATTTTTTTAACTTAAGCTGTATGAAATACTTGCCATTAATCTAGTGGTTGCAACTGTATTCATTGATTGCCCGAGTCCCGTCTTGGGAGTTCTGCTCTGGTTTTGGTGAATATGAAGTAGTTGCGTGGCCCCAGTGCCCCCCACAAAATTACCGGAACTACTTAATATTTCACCAATACCAGAGCAGAACTCCCACCACGGGACTCGGGCAATCAATTACCGGTAATACAGTTGCAACCACTATATTAATGGCAAGTATTTCATACAGCTTATATGATATATTAAAAATCTGAACTATCCCTGAAGTGAGGGGCGCTCTTATCATCATACGTCATCCTACATCATTCTCATTCTGGCCTTTTAATGTTTCTGTTTACACAAACACTCAAAACTGGCCATTCATTATCAATGGCATTTAATGTTTGTGTTGGGACAAAGTTTATGTTTACACGCACACTAAAGCCTGGACATAGGCCCATCCTGGAACAGAAAAGCTGAAATAATTAGCTTTCATTACAAAATATACATAAAATCCCCTTTTGCTAGTCAAAAAGTTAAACTACAATACAAGAAGAACGCAAGTCCCCTCCTAAGAGGGGAATCCGCATGGGAGCGGAGTGACAGCTGAACAAAGGAGAAAAAGAGGTGTTTTTGAACTGTCCAGACGCCAAAGATGGAAGGGGGGGGGGGCATCAGCAACTACACAGGGAGGAGAGTGACTGTGTGAATTCATCAGCAGAAGGGCCAGCCAAACGCACCAATCCTCATCCCTGCCAGAGAGGGCTGGGAATCATAGAGCCCAGCCAGTTGCTGTGGTGAAGGGATGGTTAACAAGCCCCACGGGCAGGGTTTTACAACGACGGTTGTTTTTCTGAGACCCCCCAGGCTTGGAGGGAGAGAGAGAGGATGGGGGTGGGAGGGTCGTGAGGCTGACCGATACTGACAG